>NC_056729.1:219421257-219488757 GCF_019279795.1 Protopterus annectens | reverse complement strand
ATAATACTCTACTTTGTTTCTTGTACTTGTGTTTTAATACACAATTGACATTTCTGGGGACCTTTCCATACAGGTCTCACCAGGAAAAGGGAAATGTCAACATGGTTATAAAACTTTAAATAAATAAATACATTTCACTTTTTACCTGTACAGAGGAAGGGCAGTTGAACCCCGTTATTCATCCCTCTGATCCCTTTATATTAATCATGCCACACTTTCTGCCATTTCTTGAGTATATCTTCACACACAAACAGTTACATTTCCTTCTTTCACTACTGTTCAAATTGCATTTTTTCGTTATACTTTTATATTCATTTGTCTTTGAGCTTTGAGTAGAAACATTAAAGCCAAAAAGAAGCAATACAATTATTAATACTTTGGCATATTACAATACATTTTAAAAATATATGCATTACATTTATTTTCTATAATAAAATACAGTTACTAATGATATAAACACCAGCATTCAAATGAGATGTACATCATCTAATGTAAGCAGAAACAAATGTAGCCCATAATGGTACACTCATATAAGATGTAATGTCTGACAAGCAGTAAGTTATCTTATAAATTCAGAAGTAAATTAAAAATTATTCTGTGTTATTGCTTGCTCAGTTCTCAGTTTTAACTGCACCATATCAGGGAGCCTAACAGGAAAACTCGATTACAATATATAACAGATTAATTCTCCAGCACTTTTCATAAATATGAAGCAAACTTCTATTTCAAATTTGGAGACATCAATCAAAGTCTTTTATAGGTAAGGCAAGAAATATCAACATTGGATTAAGGCAATGAACACTCTTGAATGTATGCCTACATGTTATTTAGTGTGCTTTGATTGGAATTGCTGTTACTTTTACCAGTGGCTGTTTCATGTCACTGTTAGGATCGCTGACATGTACGTTGTTGCTTTGGTTTCATCTGTGTACAAGTACATGTAAGTAATACTTCTTTATTTATTTATTTATGGACACACCAATTTCATCTGTGTATGGGTACATGTAAGTAATACTTCTTTACTTATTTATTCCAGATCGTTAGCAAAGTTAGTCTGCCTGTCATTCTGGCCCATCTGTAGCAGATTCTTGTGGTGAAAATCTCCACAAGAATTAGCTAACAGCTGTGAAAATTGTACTTTCCCAAATGGAGACATTTACACATTGAACAGTAGGTAAATAAGACTGAGCTTACAATATACAGATAATATAATGTACACATGCAAACATGTACATCTAGATCCATGCTGAGGCTTACAGTCACCTTCCTCTCAAGAAGTTTTATTTTTAATAAACTCGTGTTAATTAAAACACATTGTTATCCACACACACACACACGCAAAAAAAAGGATTTTCAGTAAAAAATTTAAAATCCTTTTATGCTAAACTGATCCAAATGTTAGTGGCCCATCATGTGACCAATCCTATATTACAAATGTAAAATGATAAAGCACTCAGAACAACAGAAATGCATTTTAAATCATGTTATAAACTTAGTACTTGAAATTTGAATTAAAAAATAATAATGTTCATTGATGCCAATATATATTTGCAATTAAATATAACCAGCACACACACACAGACACACTCTCACCTGGAAGTTTGTAAGAAAAACATTACCATCTATCATGACAACAAAATTAAATTAAAACAAGGATTTTCTTACAATATTTTTTTACAATTAGAAAAAAAAAGATTTATTTTCAGATCACAGTAGTTGCATGACTTATCACTGCAGCCATAATATCTGACCAATGATTAAATCACACACACACACACACACACACACACACACACACACACACACACACACACTGGTTTTCATACAAAAAAAATAAATGCTTTATATGTGTATAAATAAAAGCAGAAAAAATACAATAATCCATCACACTGGATGAATTACAGATGTCTGTAGAAGCATATAATATAATACATAATATAGTTATGAAAATTCCATGAAACAATAAACAATAAAGGCAGTAAGAATTACCTTATATTGATATGGTGTCCCCTTGAGGGGAATAAAATAAAAAAAATACTTTATTACATATATATATATATATATATATATATAGAGAGAGAGAGAGAAAGAGAGAGACAGAAATAGCATATACATATTGCTTTAGTCATGGAACAGATAAATGCAGTCTAATGTAGTACTGATCTCAGTAATAAATTTACTAAAAGAATAAAAATGAAAAATAAGAAGAATGAGGCCTAAATGCATGTGTGTGTATATATATATATATATATATATATATATATATATATATATATATATATATATATATATATATATAGTACAGTGCCTGATATTGGCAGGAGATGGCTGATTGGCTGATAATTTAAGCAAATAATATAAAGGAAAATGGATTATACATGTTTCATAAGTCCCATTTGTACATATTCCCCAGAAAAACAACTCACTTCCCTCTTTCTTTAATATTTCATAAAACATCCTTCTTTGTTGTTGTCAGGTACGGGCATCTGACAACCTTATCAGTACCAGTTTGTGTGAAAATGGCACAAATGCATTTTAATGTATGTATCTGTAGGGTGCTATATTTACTATTGGATCTGGCATCACTAGAAATACAGGGAGATTCTTTATTTCCAAAACAAAGAGCTCTGACCAATGAAAAATGCACCAAATCCACAGGCAGCCATGCAGGTTACCCAGTCAGAACAGTAGTTAATAGCAGTCCTGATTTAATACGTATGAAAAGTATTTACAAAAGTAACATGCTTAGTTCTGCATGCAATGGGAGCAGGGGGATTAGCCCCAAGCCTGTAGTTTCTTCGGTACACTTCTACACATTGATTGAAACATGATAGAGAATTAAGAGATACAGAGCTGCTTACCTCCTGCAATACAGTAGCGATAGCTGACATTTTCTTAGCTATTTTTTTTCGTAATTCTGAGGCTCACATTTATGAGAATTTGAATTATAATAGGAGACTGCATGGTTCAGTTCTGTGTTGGAATATCATTAGTATAAATCAAGATTATGAGTCACACTAATGACATGAATGCACACATGCATCTTAAACAACTATAGACTATATTTATGAAATAAGTTACCCCACCTGACGGAGAGAAATACAAACTTTGCTTCTTTCCCAACTCTGAGCCTTTAAAACACCAGCAGAATATTTGCATTTAAGTAAATGCAGTAAAATGAGACAAAAAGCAAGAAACTTAAGTATGGATAAAGAATACAGCTTTTTTTCTGCTGCTTTTCAGAGGTTAGAAACAAAGAATGCTATTAGATTTGCTCAGAGAGTTAAGGCTATGATCTGTCTGTGTTTGGTTTGGAACATGGTATTTTTCTTCCTCCATCAGTAATGTGAGAGGAGCTGAGTCATTCAATTGTCTTGAACATTGGTGCCTCAGAAAGGCAGTACACCTTTGCGTCTTCGTTATTGTGGTGTCCTTGCCATGTCCAGTGACAATTAAGTGGCTTGTAGAATACAGACAGCCAGTTCCTTTGCATTTTTCTGTTAGACCTTTAGTCCATCTCATCATTGCCCTTTTCCCATTGGGCCATATTCAGTTCACAATGGAGTCGCTTATTCACCAGTACAAGACCCATGTCATTCATCCACAAGCATGCTGATATATTTATCTAGTCTACATTTACTTTCCCTACTGCAGTCAGTTTAACAGTCTCTTTGTTTACTGGATCTTATCATTCACACAGTTTTAAAAATGTCTCCCATCGTGTGCATTCTAGTGACATTTACACAACAGTTGTTTGCCATTAGGCAATGCCTGCTGATACAGAACATGATTGATTTACTAGTAAGTCAAGATGTATGCGAGCTAGGATCAGGGGTGGTCCTATGTTGCCTGACTCGTAAGGCAAATGGCACTATCCCCTCATCAGTTCGATAAGTCGCGCAAAGGCCCTAGAATTTCCCAGCTCTATTGGCAGGGTCTTTTAGGTAGCTGACTTGCAGCTTTACCCCCCCCCCTGTTTACCTCCCCATTGGTGTTCAGTGGCCTGAACTCACTGTGCAGTTTGTGCTCACTTTAACTAGTGACCATATCAAGGGGTATTTGGGATTGAAAGGCAAGACTTAAAGGGCTTTGCCATCAGGTTTGAGATAGCATCGGTCACAAACCTGATCCTGTAAAGGTTAGCCAGTACAGGCTTGGTCAAACCAACTGGCTTAATATTTAATGTTTACTGGCTGTTTGTTGATATGGTTCTATATTAACATACTGTGGTATCTTTAACGTTGTCAGTTGCTTTGAGTAAAGCATCGCAAACGCATTACAGTGTGGTTACTGACTCAGCTCAGTAGACAGTCATTCATAAAACTTTTGTCTTACACTATCTCTTTCTTACAATGATATTTTTCTACTTGTTGATGCACATTTTCCCTAACTGCAGTTGTCACTTATATAAGAAGCTGGCCTTCATCTTTATTGCTATCCTTTTTTGTTAGTATTTACATGGATACCTAAAGCTGTGATGTGTCACTCACCCTAAATTCATTTCTCATCTCCTGTCCTACCTTTTTTTTTACAGTTTAATCATTTAGCTGTCTTCTTCTTGTCATCATACAAAAAACTTATGTTTCCAAAGTCAGTAAATGCTGTGCTCCCTTGTTATACATTTTCTGCCATTTGTAGAAGGGTATTCTGTTGCAATTCTTACCCAGAGTTTACAGAGTTATATCTTTTTAGATTATTTGCTTTTTTCTTCTGAACTGCATTACAACAATTGTCTTTTCATCATAATTCTTTAAAAATATTACTTGCTTACTTATTTCTGAAGCCCAGTAAAGGTGTTTATTATCTAATTCTTTATCATGTAACAGCTCTGTAGGCTTCATTGTAACAAATGCACAGATATGTTACGAGTTCAGATTTCAGATGTGTGCTAAAGGTTAAACTTCTCTAATAACAGGAAGAGTTCAACTGATCACAAGTTTATGGTTTTCTGTTATCATTTACTAACAGTTGTTAAATAGCATTTTCCGCTCAATGTGGTAATATTTAAATGTTATATATAATCTGTATAGTCATGTTAAAATTTTGTGTATAGTTACTTTTTACTGATTTGATTATTTTTAACACTGTACAATTATAATTTAAATTATACAAATTTGAAGCTGGGTGGTACAGCGGTAGCATTGTTGCCTCACAGCAAGAGGTTCTCCTGTTCGATTCTCGGCTGGAGTGCCTTCTGTGTGGAGTCTGCATGTCCTCCCCGGGGTCGAGTGGTGTTCGAAAGGCATGTGTAAATGGGCGTGTCTTCGTTGAAGGTTGGGCATCAGGCTGGCAACTCAGAACCATAACAATCTACTGCCAATCATTAGTGGACCGGAGTTCCGCTCTGGTGACCCCTAACAGTAAAAGACCAACAACTACAAGTGTCAGATGAGAGTAAACTAGTCTGACGTTTCATGGACAATGTAAGAAAATACAAATGTATTAAAATTACAGTAGTTATATGACTTTAACTTTGAACAATATAACAACATGGTTTGTAGTTATAATCAGCTGTTATGTATAGTGTAGCTGTTATGTGTAGTAATGAAGTCAAACATCTACAACAAAGATTTAAGTAAGTATGTATTTTCTGTTTGTTGTGAAGGTTAACAAAATGTTTTTGCAACTTTATTTCAATCTGCCTTACAGACTAGCAGGGATCATTAAAAAAAAAAAAAAAAGCGATTTTAAAGGTTTGAACAGCAGTAGATAGAACCTGCCAAAACACATTAGTTAATACATAGTGTACAGGCAAAGCTGAAACTAAGAACATGTGAAATACAAGAGAAATAACACCCTTATACAATTACAAATGAATTTCTAATCCCCAAAATGCATTGAGCACACAAGAAAATATGTAGCTTTCCAGTAAAGCATATTAATATTTTATGATGTGGATTAATACAGACTGCTGCCAAAGTGAAATCAGATATTGTATATCCTGTAACAAAGTACAACAGTTAACAGATGAACATATGTAAAGCAAACTGGTCAGATTCCACCATTACCGTCTTTGCTTTTGTAGTAGTAGTAGTGTGTGTGTGTGTGTGTGTGTGTGAGCTTTAGGGATTAAACCTTCTTTTGACCGAAACCGTAACATACCACGGCACATAATTAAGAAGTATATCACCCTTTAGTGCTAGCAGGACTGTGAAGTCCAAACTTCTTCTTCTTGTCATGTGAATAATAAAACAGGAATAACAAGTTTTGTAGACTAAATACAATACGGCATTATAAAACCGGTGTAGTGCTTGTCTTACTAATAAACGTTGTTACTAGTATTCTGTATGTATTTATTTAGGGTGAGTGACACATCATAGCTTTAGGTATCCATGTAAATACTAACAAAAAAGGATAGTGAAATAACTAATTTGGTTATAAACACGTTCTATTTATATGAAAATGTATGTTATATAATATTAATAGACAACATTTTAAAACTTAGTATTAAATGTGTTATTTTGGGCTGCAGGGTAAATAAAATGGGATGGAAACGTAAGTAGATGGAGTTAGGCTCCTTCAAACCACACAGACTCAGGTTTGAGAAGGTTAGGTGTTAAATGGTAGCTGAAAATAGTGAGATTTCCTTGTCATAGTTCAAAAACTTAAAAGAAAATGACCGGTATGTAATTATACACTTACAGTTTTAAGGGATGTAATGAGGAACATATTGCCTGTGGTAGTATTTTGAAGAATAAAATATATTTTCAGAGATGACCTGTTACAGTATACAGACGTTATAACAAAATTAGACTTGCATTATTATGAAACAGGACAGCTTCTGTATTATGTTTTAGTTTTATTGCCAAAATAAAGCAATGTACATCCATTTATGAACAACATGTAAGTGTACAGCTTTAATCATACCATTGTGTCTTATAAAGGAGGAGGTTGACTGCAGTTTTTAAACAGATTGTTTCCTTATCACTGAAGCTGTATTCTTCTTGTAATTTGTTTTTCCCCCTATTGTTCTATTTCTACAATTGCCATCAGAAATCTTACATCAGTGCAGGTGTATGGTGATGTAAGATTTGCATATAAGTAGTGTTAGTGTGTGGTCACTACAGAAGTTGTTGTTATTGATTCAAAATATTTAGTCTCTCATGTACATTTCCTGCTGTGACACTGTGTTTCACTACCAATCCATCAATTTAAATGTCATTTCACTTATGTAATATCAACACCACCTAGACTTAGTTTCATCTGCATCGTATAACTTTCCTTAAATCAATATAGAAGTGTGAGTGCCGTAGTTAACTAACCTCTAAGTGATTTTATACTCTGTCTTTCCTCCTTGGTCATATCATACAAAAGATTCATGGGATCACTGTTTAAAGAACAAATAAGCAATTAGCTTAAGGTACTTAAGCTATTCCATTAACTTTTTATTTGCTAGTGCTGGGTTTCCTTGTGAAATAAAGCTGTGTAGGAGACTGTAGCTGACTTTTCCTTCAAATATTTCCTTGAGAAAAAATGGGGTACTGTCATTTTTTTAGCATTTGATGAGTATTACTGAGCATAAAGTTAATTATCAAGACAGTTGTAACAAAAAATAAGTGAACAGAGGTAAAAAAATACATTATATCTATTGGAATGTGGATCTATTCATCCAGCATTGCAAGCATGGCTGCAAATATGCTTTTAATTTTTTTTTTTTATCTTAAGATCATCTTGTAAACCATAATCTTCCATTTATGGCCCTTTATAAAGTAAAATTTTCTACAGTTTTCAAGATGAAATCTGAGCATGTGGAGTCAATACATAAATAATTATTATTTTTTTCTGTTGCAGTTATTTTTGTTAGCCTTGGAAATAGCTAAAGCATCAACAAAAGGATGTAAAAAAAAAATCTTTATTCATAGCATATTTCTGTTTGCCTGCTAGTAGTATGTGAGCTCCAGTGCAGAAAGAAATAAAGAAAGAATGAAATAAAGAAAAGAGCATTGGCAACAGAAAAGTAAATCAAATTGGTAATCAGGTGAATTCACGCTATATTACTTCAGCAGCTAGACACCAAAGTTTTTTCTCCCTGATCAACAGCTGAGAGTTACAGGGCAGTGACAAGTAATCAGTTGTGTAGGCAGCAATATTCTGAGGTCTCTGTACTTTATTGAAAACATTGGTTACTCTGCCAGGCCTCCGTCAGATCTGAGTTTGATCTCAGTTTTCTGATATGAAGAGCGAGGCTGATGATATTGCAAAGCATTATGCCATACTCTGAAAGCCAGAGAAACTACTGTTAGTAATGTGGGACACTATTCACATCCTTTCTAAGTAATGGAGGAGAGGTCAGAATAACATGAACGGCATTTATTACGCTTAAATAGATTACCAGTCCTTCAAAATACTGCAGACACTCAGCACTCTTTCCTAGTTGCAGTAGCTGAGCATGCTATAGTGAGCTGCAGAGCTGCAGCTGTGATAATTTCTGCATTTTGGTTAACAGCCTTAAGCATTACATTTGAATTGAATGTTCTCTTCAGCTTTGTATTCACTCAGTGCTCATTTTATTCATGTCTTTATACTGGCTACCACAGGGAGCAGAATCATTCCATTGTATTTTTGTTTTGTTCAGATTACCTTTATATGTGCAGTGTACATAAGAAATATTTTGTTTATCTCTAAATAATACATTCTGAGTAGTATAAAAAATTGGGTATTCAGAAAGTGAAACTGAAAACAGCATGACAATACATTAAAATTACATGTTCCTATAAATGCAGAGTTGTTATATAATACTAGTTTTTCCCTTTTTATTTTTGTTTATCTGGCACCTAAATTTATTTTAAACAAATACACTGACTTCTCAGTGTATTATCTATATCTACTTCTATCTACTTATTTATCTACCTATCTATCCATTTATATATATATTTATACATACATACTGCATACTTATCAATGTTCCTTTCAGCTGCCTGCTGATACCTAACTGTGGTGCAGTGCTCTCTAGGTAGTTTGACTATCACTGCTATGTCTAACTATAATACTTGTGAGGACAGCTGGGAATCCATGCATAAGGGACTTAAATTTGTTGAAATTCCTCATTCATTTAGTGTATGAAATGTCATTTGGTGACTTGCAAACATTCAAACATGAGCTTAGTAATGTGCATGCTCCATGTCCAGTTTGATAAAGCATGGGTAGTGTAGATGGTGGTCAGAGCAATGTTCTTACAACTGCATTTGCATTCATGAAGTCAAAATTTAGGAAACCAAATTCTGTGGTTTGATAGTAAGATGAACAATGCACACACAGACACCATATAGACAGTCACCCTTTTTCCCAAGGATGACATGTACTTGTCCCTGCTAAGCTTTTGAATGTTGGCTAAACCATTATCCTCCCCACAGTACCATTTTTAGGCAATACCAGACTGAAAAAAATTCCAACATAGCAAAACCAACCCGAAAGGTGGCATTGCTCAATGCCAGGAACCTAAACAAGAAAACACACTGTCCCAAGGCTCTCCTCACCATGAAGAATGTGACCATCTGTACAGTTATGAAGCATGATAAAAAACACAGAGAGCACCCCGACAGTGCTAGGCTCCACTGTCTTCTACACATTCAGGCCAGCTACTGCACAGGCAGAGACCAAAGATGGAGGTGTCCCAATCTATATCAACACAAAATTCACTTCAAGACTAGTCAAACAAGATGATAGGCTAGAACCTATACATGTCCAGATTTCCATAACCAAACTCCCAAATCATGTCTTTGCATACTATAGGTCACCATCTGTGACCGAAAAATCCATAACACATACTTGGACTCACAAGAGGGTCTTACCATGCAAGCCAATACCTCCCCTAGTGTAGTATCCTTTCATTTCAGACAATAAACCTGTCTTCTTTGTAAAAAAAATCAATGCTGTGACCCTGGCTAACCTCTAAAGCCAAATTTGAGGTACATATAGCCTCCAAGGCAAAAGACAACTATAAGGTATTTTTAGCTGTTTGATACCTCAGAGATACCACACAGCAGTGTACATAATGGATTGAGGCAGCACACAGCAGTGTACAGAATGGATTCAGGTAGCACAGAGCAGTGTACAGAATGGATTGGGGCAGCACAGAGCAGTGTATAGAATGGATTGAGGCAGTACACAGCAGTGTACAGAATGGATTGAGGCACCACAGAGCAGTGTACGGAATGGATTGAGGCAGCACACAGCAGTGTACAGAATGGATTGAGGCAGCACACAGTAGTGTACAGAATGGATTGAGGCAGCACAGAGCAGTGTACTGAATGGACTGAGGCAGCACACATCAGTATACAGAATGGACTGAGGCAGTACACAGCAGTGTATAGAATGGATTGGGGCAGCACAGGTCAGTGTACAGAATGGATTGAGGCAGTACACAGCAGTGTATAGAACGGATTGAGGCAGCACACAGCAGTGTACAGAATGGATTGGGGCAGCACAGGGCAGTGTACAGAATGGACTGAGGCAGCACAGAGCATTGTACAGAATGGATTGTATATGAAGCCACTTACATGAAGCTGGATGATTTAGTACATCAGCTGGTTGATAAATTCAGCTCCAGTTTTATGTCCTCTCTCCCCTGACCACCCCACTCCAGGAAATATCATTAAACATCCCAGCCCCCCAACTATCACTAGGTAGCAGGTCCAAATGTACTGTGAAAGGCCAAAAACTGCATCAAAGGGCCCAATATTTTCCTAGGATACTTCCTAAATAGCTTGAAACATGAACTATTGGGACCACTGTAGTGAAAGTTTAACCGTATCTCTCAGCCTGTCTTTGTGCCACATGAATCAAGAACTGCACCGTACAACGCACCCTCACAAAGCACAGAGATTCCTCAACAGGATAATCCAGGGCTTCAAACATCTGCCCTACACAGATAGGCTAAAAGACCTATCCTTCTACTCCGTTTCATACAGACTCCTCAGGGGTGACCTTTGTTTGGCATATAAAGTAATCGCAGACCCTGATTTGATGGTACTGCTGCATATCCGCAAGTCAAGTTCCACTCGAGCAACCTGTACACGTGACTTCAACCTGGTCTGTGATATCAATAGGACTTGTTGGTGGGACAGATTTGTGTCCCAGAGACTCCCCATCTGTGGAATAGACTCCATGTCAAGCAGAGTACCTCATTATCCCTTTTTAAGTGCAACCTGAAAAACTGGATGGGAAACAGAAAATACACTCCTGGGATTCCACCTGTCTCACTGCTGGACAGGGGCTTTGGGTGCTGACTTGTCTAAACATGGGCTAAACTCTTGGCTAGGCTTATAAGGGCCTCAGGGCCAATAGCCTAGTAACCTCCTATGATCCTATGATCAACATACCCCAGGAACTAAAGACCAATATCTCTGACTAGTCTCATTTGCAAAGTCATAGAATGAAGTATCTTGGAAATGATTAATAAGGACATAGAAAATCCTCAACAACTGTATACAATCCATTTTGTTTCACCAAGGGCAGATAATGCTTACTCAGCCTGGTAGACTTCTTTGAGAAGGTCACCAATGCAATGGATGAGGGAAAAATGGTGCATAACACCTCCCTTGACCTTCATAAGGCATTTGATACACTAGCTCACTCAGGCATTGCAAACAAACTCATGTATATAGGCATAAACCCATATGTTACACACTGTGTACCTAGCTGGCATTCAGATATGACTCAGGAAGTTAGGATAGGGATGTCACCTCCACAAATAGGTTGGTTACGAGTGGAATCCCTCAGGGCTCTTTGCTGGTTCCCTTTCTTTTTGCTATCTTTTTCTCCAAAGTCAAGCTCAATGTCAAGACCCTCTGGCTGGCCAAGTTTGCAGATGATTGCAAACTAGGAACAGTCATTGAATTCCCCCAAGACATCCTACAGGAAGGACAAACACAGACAATGACTGATGCCAAAGCTACAGCTTCAAACTCAGTACCAACAAATGCGTACTCGTAGCACCCTTTGGTTATTCAGCCAGCCTAGGAAATTACCTCATCATTACACATCCTTATGGGTAGAACCAGTTGACAAAGATTTGTGTACATATTTAAATAGTAACTTGGATTTCAATTAACATGTCTAAGGTAGTAAGGAAACCATAGTTGCCCAAGTTATAAGCAAGAGCATGGCATCTAGGTGAAAGGAAGTTATTGTTCCACTTTATTCAGCCTCATCAGGTTGATCATTGAGTACTACTCACCATTCGATGTGTACCTGCCAGCTACTTGCAAAAACTGGAATGTTCAGAGAGTTAAGTGTGTTTCCCACAGATTGTTTAGAAGCAGTCTAGGACTCCCATACAAGACATCCTTGGATCCTACTATCTGCAAAACAAATACTATCAAAATTACTTGATCTAGGTATTTAAACTTTACTTGTGACACGAATAGGACAAGTTTGAGGGATATATATGTGTCTCATAAAATTCAAGTTCTTTGGAACAGGATTCCCATCCATGTAAAGCAGAGCTCTTCCCTAACTCTATTCAAGAGAAACCTGGGCCAGTGGATGGGAAATCAGAAATACACCCAGGGTCTTGCACCTAGATTTCTAATGGACAGATGCAGCCTATAAATGTTGTCATAACTTACATATACCCCTTAAAATAACTTCTAAGGCACATAAACTTGCAGGATAAAATTGAGATGTTTGCTCAGGCTTATAAACGCCCCATTGGTCATTAGCCTAGTCTACACCTATGAACCTATAAACTTGTCATACATGCATGGCTAGTAACATGGCCATATAATTATTTCCCCCACTCACTCATTTCATGTAGAAACACATCCACAAAAATAATATTCACTGTCTTATTCCCCTCTCAATGTCACTTTTGACTTGTATGACTGTTGTATGTGCTTACCTTGTTGTATAGTATCAGAAGGTTTCTTTTGCCTGATCCTGCACCATAAGAATATATATGTTTTTCATTTTCATGGCATTTAGCTTTTCGGCTACTCCTTCCCAATACTTGGGATTGACATTTTGCATTTTACTTTATTTATGCTGCATTTTGTTGCTTGAAGTAAACAGCTACTTCATTAAAAGGAACATCTGAAATATATGAAGCTAAATTAATTTTCCTAGGCATTGTTGAAAGCATCAGCAGTGGTGGAATAATGTCAAACGGTGATGCTTGTACCATTCAAAAAAAGTAAAACATTGCTTGTAGGAATTCATTTGCATAATATATTGCATGTAGTCTATATACTACAAACTTAATGACATTTGTCCGTTAACAGGGTATTAATATGAAAGCTTATCCAAGATAAAAAACATTAATTTTAAATCCCAAAGAATGCTTCATCATAGCTCAGACTAACAATCCAAAGTATGAAGCTTTTTTGACTGAATTTATTTATTTGTACAGAGTAATGGTTATGTTCATAAATTTGTACTAGGCTAATTGCTCTTGGGGGCTATTTTAAACCTAGCCAATTACCCTCTGTGTGAGTCAAACCCAGCACCTTGTGTCTGTAAGGTTATCCCCTTAACCATTATGTCAACCTCACAAACAGATCAGTGTGGGTGTATAGTGGAGATATTCTTCATCATTTGATACAATTTTCTAGTCATTGAAAAGCCATTTGACTGTATGGCAAGAAATGTGAGCAGTGAACAAAAGACTTTTTTTTTTTTATCAGGACACTTTTGATGCTATTTCTTGTACAACAGTGGATAAAATGGTTGTGTACATTTGCAGCTGTGCATCTTTGGAACTTATTCATTTATGATTGTCAGCTGGGATACTGTCTGTGTAGAGTCTGCGTGTCCTCCCTTTGTTCGTGTGGGTTTCCTCCGTGTACTATGGTTTTCTTCCACAATCCAAAGACATGCAGTAGGGCACTCTAAATTGACCAATTCACCATAGGTATGAGTGTGCATTAGCGTTTGTGGTGTGGAGGATTACTGTGGCAGGCTAGCCACTCAGCAGTATAAAACCTTGGCTCTAGATGATTGTCACTGTTGAAGTGACACCCTGACCCCATATGCACAAATGGGAACAAGTTGTTATGGATGGATGGATGGATGGATGGATGGATGGATGGATGGATGGATGGATGGTTGGATGGGTCACATCCTATTTATACAAATAATCCTATAATGGCAGTTTACAGATTTTCATTAACCTTGAAAGCCAGATGGTTTTACATAGTATTGTACAATATATCTCTGCCCAAACAACTGAGTTAGGTTACATCACCTTTATAGAGGTAGTACTGGAAAAGCTGTAGCTTATCTGAACTAGCTCTCTTTTAATTAAGATAGCCCAAGGAAGCATATTAATATAAATAAAACAGAGGTTTATAATCAAGTCTCTGATAATATTCATATTCTGTATTTGAGATGTAAATGCCGATAAATTTGTCTTGAGAGTTAAGTTCTCGAGGTGAATCTTGGAATCCATGTCAAGGGTTAGTAGTACATGGAGTCTGATCTGATCCATGTAGTGTCAGTTACAAAGAAAAAAAAAACACAAAGTGCTTTACTGCCTTTAGAAATCAGTAAAGCACTTAGCATAGACAGCAAGTAAGTAAAAAGGCAGGGGTAGTTTTTAAATACTACAATAATTTAAATAACTTACTTACAGAATAATGTCTGCAAACTTCCATGGACATAGGAGGAAAGATATTCATTCGCTGGAAGAATGGCCTATCCATAATGTAAGACCATCACAGTACTTCGACACCGGGTGTGGAAAAAGCATTATTATGTTTTTCCGATGTTTGAGTGTAATCATGGTGCACTATACACTACAAGTATTTAGAAGATGGACAGTTGCAAAATGCAGCATTGCACTGTTTTGTATGTTCTGCCGCTGTATGTGGTGTTCTACCCAACATTTTCAGCAGTTTGTGCTTGATTATAAAACAGCAAATGATCACCATGAATGCATTTAGTTTGCTAAATATAGTTGCCCATTGCACTGCCTTAGTGCAATTTCTAAACCAGTTATAAAATGAGGAAGCAAGCTTTCACATTCTAAAGATGGATAATATGGATGCCGAAGGTCAGATAAAATGTACTTTTGGAAGGTGTAATACTAAGCAAACCTGTTTCAGGATCTTTGATTCAGAAAAGAAGATATACATATACCTATCATACAAGTTTGCTTGCTTATTATTTATGTATTAGGTATATTTGTATGTCTGTATATATGCTTTTATTTATTCATTTATATTTGTTTACCAGGGTACTGCACTGATCAGTATTGACCAATTTCATGCTCAGCTCAGGTAAAATCAAAAACATTTCAGATAAAAATGCAGAAATTTAAACAACAGAGTAGTTCAAACTAATTACATATAAAAATGTGTATATACAGTCTAGTGAACAAGCACAGTGCAATGCACAATCAAGCAGAGTGTAATGTACAGTATATAGATTAGTTTCTAAAGTGGTCAGTCTTCAGTGGATCTTGAGACAGGAGAAGTGACTCAGAAAGGAGATAGATTAACTGATATGTCCTTTATGCATTTGGCTTGGATAAAGGGCTACTTGAGTTGCATTATGAATTTGGAATTAAGTGTTGATTTCCTTAATGTTGATGGAGGGGATGTTGCCAAAAAGTAGGTGCCAGAGAGGAGCAGGGATGTGCTGTGCTGTGGAGTTTGGTTCTACAGGAAATAAGAGTTGGTATGGCTTGGGAGTAGTGTCTTAGATTTTAAGAGGGGTTTTTTTTCTTGATGTTTAGCTGCAACGGGAGTAAATGTATGGAGTTAGGTTAGTTTGCTGAGTTAGGATCATAAAATGAGGTTATATCTTTGTTTTTTGGATAGCCATTTGGCTTTTTCTAGGGTGACACAGTGATGCTGTCAGACAGCTGACTTTGTAATGAATCAGCAGATGCAGTTAGAGATAGTCTGGAGTGTGGAAATGTTTTTCTTGGAGGAAGAAGCAAAAATTGGGAGCTGATTATGTTATTTATTAACATTTGTTTACTGGGAAAGTCTGGCTTGGAACAACGCAAATTTTCAGCAGCAGCCTGGGGAGAAACACACCAGACACATGTCTTTATAACATGGGAGAAAACCCACACAAACCCAGGAAGGACATGCTGATTGTGCACAGAAGGCACCTCAGTCAAGAATTGAACCAGAGAACCTATTTCTGTGAGGCAACAATGCAACCACTGAACCATCCACTCATATTCAAGTTGAGAAAGGATAACTCCTTTGTCAATGGCTGGTCTGGCTAGTTGGGATAGAAAAGTGGAGATCTTTTCACTCCAGAAGAGGAGGGAGTTCATTTGGTTGCCATTTTCTCTATGTTGAAATGGAGGTTTGATGACTGATCAAGCCATTGTCCTACATATTTGATGGTGGAGGTTATCTTGATTGAATGGTTGTGTAGAGCAATGGCAGTTAAAGAGTCAGATGCTTCATGAATTTTCTGTGGAATTTTCTTTGAAAAAGCATAATTTTGATCTTGGCAGGGTTGAAAATAGTTTATGGTTTATGAGTCATTGCTGGAGCTCATATAAGTCAAAGTGAAGTTGGCATTGAATCTTGATGTGAGAGTGACCTAATCATGAAATGGGTATGTCATCTGCATAAAGGATAATGTGGAGATAGGAGAGGTCACAAGGAAGTTTGTTAATGAATGTGGACAAGAGTATGAGTGGGCAAGAATGCATCCAACTCATGGTACACACTTGGTAGAAGGTGCGGATTCTGATTGGGAGGATCTTATTTTAATTCTAAAGTGTCTCTCAGTGAGGAAGATTTTAAACCAGGGAGCAGGATCTAGAATGACACCAGTTTCAGTTAATATGTTTTGGAGAAGATAGTGGTCAATGAGGTCAAATATCTTAGTCAGGTCTATAAATAGGGTACCTGTATGAAGGTCACTGTCAGAGTTTAGCAGGATATCATCAGTTAGAGTCCAAAGTGATGTCATAGTAACTCAATCAGGCCAAAATCCATGTTAATCAGAGGAGAGACTGTGGTGCTCTTGGATATAGAGTTAGTTGTGGACTATCTTTTCAAGAAGTTTGTACAGAAATGAGTTGATGGATATTGAATGGAAGTAAGAGGTTTCTTTTGGGTTAGTTTGGCTTAGAAAGGGTTTAATTAAAGCAGTTTTCCAAATCTGTAGCATGACGTTTAGTGTAAGATATATATATATATATATATATATATATATATATATATATATATATATATATATATATATATATATATATATATATATATATATACATGTGGATGAGAGGAAGACACAGATGTTCTCTGGGTTATGTTGTCAGATATAGGAAGGGTGTCAATGGAAATATTTTCAAGTAGAATATAAACTTTGTTGTGACATATGCATCTGAAACTTATGCAGTTCTCTGAGCAAAGCATGTAACTGGTTACTGCCTTAGCACAAAGACTTATTTACATGCAGAGAACTCCTGGTCCGGTATAGGCTACCTATGCATGTGAAGCAGAGTTCCTCCTTAAGCCAATTCACATGTAACTTGGGCAACTGGATGAGGAACAGGAAAGTCAACCCTCGTTTGACACCTGTGTTGCTAATGAACAAAGGCAGACTGTAAATGGTTTATCTCATAAGCCCCTACTTGCAAATGTTTCACCTCCCAAGAGTCTGCTTACACCTATGAAGTGAACCAGAACTTATGAGAGATCTGGGATGCATGGCTAGACTTAAAAAGACCTCACTGGTCACTAGCCTCGTATGCACCTACAAACCTATGTTAACCTGTGATAGTATAATCCCAGACTTATTATATGTTTTCCCACATTCAAATTTGCAGTTGTGCAGCACCGGATGCTTTACTTAAAGTGCATGAAATCTCAAAAAGTACCAGTGCAGATTTTACCAGATGTTGTGTGTAGCATTTTTTCATGCTTTGTTGGACTTTAATATGACATTTTATGGACCAGAGTTTGAAACTGGCATTATGAACTAATTTCAGCATCAAAAAATGTTGATTATTTTTGTCATTAATCCATCACGAATTATTAGTGTGATGAAAATCTATAATGCTTGTCAAACTGATGAACACATCAGGTATAGAAATGCTTTATGCTTCTGTGGTGTGATGTTTACTTAATATCACAGTATGCAAAAAAAGCAGAAAATTGAAAGGATCATATATGCTGAACAAGCCATAGCATGAAATGTCATTTCATTGAGCAAAACAGTTAACAGTTATAGTTGATACTACTCACAGTATCAAAGACTAACTAAACGTGCACACACACACACACACGCACACACACACACACACACACACACATGCAAAGATTGATTCCAGAATGGGCATACTCTATAATCATCATATTGAAAGTTAGAGACTCAGTATTTCACCTTTTTACATATGGAACTGAGATCTTGTCAGAAACCATATGGGATCAAGGTTGAGATGTAGATGCCAGATGGAAAGCACATCCTACAGGAACTGAAATGGAAAACCAAGTACTCTGAGGTATTCTTGCTAAAGGCTCTACTGTGCTGCCAGCAGTAAAATTTGCATTGTTATATCCTTCTTTAACAAGTTACATAGATCTCTTATGTATAGGGACTGAATTTTTATACATATATGGATCTGTTTAATAAACAACAGAGTAGAACTTTGTATTCAATGTGATATGTCAATCAATCAATCAATAAAAAATAAACAAATAAAAATAAACTGACTGTTAACAAACAGAAACAAAATTCTATATATTATATAGTGATTGTTTTCTTAACAGACTAGAAATTTAGTGACAATAAATTTTCTTCTGTGTCAGTAGACATGCATATTAATTTGCTTGGATATGTGAGAATTACTTTGGAGAGTTATTGTTCAGTTATCCGAGAGACAGATAGACAGATGCATTAATTCCAACTCATTTCCTTCATGCAGAATGAAAGGTGAACAGCAACCATGAGTTTTCTACTTTCATGCTAGATTTACACATTGTAGGTTGTGCAGTCACTTTGTAAGGAAACATCGGTAGATCAATTAAAAAGTAAAAGGAAGGGAAGAAATGCCAGTTGAATGTTTAATGCATATGTCAAATATCACAAAGTTAGCAATTTATGTTTACCCAAAAGATGTGAGAATGCTGTACATATAACACTCTATTCATTTCGTGAAATAACTGTCTGTACAAAAACATTGTAGTGAGCATCATTTTTATAAGTATAGAGTAACAGAATAATATACTTCTAAACATTTCCAATGCAGTGTACTGATGAGTTGGTAAAAATTGCTTAGGTATGCACATTTACAATGCATAGGTATTCAAGTATACAGAGCATAGTTTTGCATAAGATGCTGTTGTATGCAGGGATATGGAGTCTGCTTTAGATAAAGAATCACTGAATATTTAAAAGGACTGTGAAGTAGGACAATCATGGTGATCATTCTGAGTTGTGCCATATACTTCCTAAAAATACATAGGAAAGTAAACTGCCGTAGTACTCTGTATCACTGTTCCTATTAACAATGACAGATTTAAACAGTGGGGGACAGAACAGTGATGACAGCTAATAAGCCATAAAAGACAGCTCTTTGACAAATGATCAACACACATATCTGTGATCATAAAACAATGATATCTCATGCATGCAATCAGTGTGTAAAGTTAAAAAATCAATAAAAACAGTGGTTGGGACTTCCTCCATGAATTCCTTCACATACTCACTACCTGTATCAGCCAACTATGACAATTTTGCAGCTCTAGAAAAAGGAAAATCCCTTGAATACCACAACTTGTTGACTTCAACCTTTCAGTTATAATGTTGATAGCAAGATATTTACAGGTTTGTATACAATATTGCATGTTACTTTGAGCTGAGCAAATTTCAGAGTATTTTGGATTTCCAGACATTTAAGTTTATGAAAAAGATGGTAGTGATGCATTTTCTTTGGGTGGTTATCTACAGATTTAGTAAGGTTGTTATATGCTTATTTTAGTTTATATAGTTACAATTTTTATAGCTTAGAAAAGACAGAAGAAGTGCACAGGAAGCAAGGTAGTAGCAGTGTGGTCCTGCCTATTTCAGTTATTACATCATCTGTCAAGTATGGTTTGGATTTGTAAAATTTTCTCAGTTTCCTGTTCGATTTAGGTCTTATATGGTCAACATGTTGATCAAATTTGAGATTCTGGTCTATGACAATACCTAGTTGTTTTGTATGTCACATTTCCTGTACTGTGATATTTTGCCGAGATGTGAAGAAAGCTTTCATCAATCTGGATTTGTGATACTGTTAAATTATGATTAGTTGGACTTAATTGGTCTGCATAACAGACAAGCAGTATTTCTTAAGCCATAAAATGATTATTCTTTGCAGAAAAGTAATGTGAAATGGCAACATCTACCTCCACTTTTCTCCTTCAGTGCATAATGATAGTCAGCTGCACTAACTTGTGATGGAACCTACGTTAATATGTCAGCACAAAGGCCTGAGTCGTTATTTATTTTGCTCTTACCTTAAGAAGTATAAAAAGGGCTACTGTAATAAAACATTTTCCTTGTACAGCTGTCAATATGCATGGGGTATCATAAGACTTAATATCATTCTTCCATTTGTCATGGTCTGGGTGCTTCCAGAAGGAGCAAGTAGTGGGTAGCTACTTATTAGAGCCTAGCTGATTATGATCAGTTCTGCATTATGGTACTGATGTTAATTTGCACTTAAGCATCTCTCTCTCTGTATCTGTGTTTCTCCCTGTATACAGCAGCTGCTCAGAAAAGGTGATGTTTTAAATGTCAATGTGTAGGCTGCAAGAGAGGTATCAAGTATTAGAATTAAAACGCAAGTAGTTAGTGAAGTGAAGCAGCTGAAAGCACTGTCTCCTTTTTTTAATTCCAGCATTCTCCATTTGGACATCATTTTAAACAGTGAAGAAATGAGGTTAAGCATATATGATCTTGTGGGTTTCTTTTTTTTTTTTGCATTAATTTACTTGATCTAACAAGATGCCATTTTACTTGTGTGATCTAATAAAGTACATCACAAAAACAATGTGCCGGGATATTGTGCAAATCATTTTTGCAGTTGCTTAAACATCATTTTAGAAACAATATCTGAATTTAAACCATTAGTCTTCCACAATTCCCACCGAAAATACAATCAACCAAGTATCCTTTAGACAAGATATTTCAATTTTGTTTCCTGAGGACAATTTTTTTCCCTCCTTCAGACTTGTGGATTTTAACTACTAGGGAATCCACCTTAGATCCAGCTTATTTGTGACGGTACTGATAGCACATCTAGAAGTATACATAGATTTGATTAAAATAGTAGTTAAAAATCCTTGACATATACTACCCATATGAAGCTGCATGACAAAAAACAAAGCTCTGTAAAATTAGGACTTCTGAAAAGCTTTAATTTAAGACATCATCTGTTCTATTGTCTATTGAAGCCTCAGAGCATTGGTTATACAATTCAAGTCGCTAGAGTATCTTCTATGCTGCGTCTGCATTTACTCCCTAGGTTTCCATCATTTTCATAAGATGTTTGCTCCATTTCTTTTAACGCATATCTAAAACACATGCCACAGATAAACTTATAAGCCTCAAAACTGCCTGTCAGTAACAAAGCTTTGTGTGAGTGACTGGGTGCATTTGTCCTTTAACAGGCTGGTGCCCAAGGCACCATTAGCTTCATGCCTTGAGCCTGGTGCACACTGGCAATCATGTTCTCTACTCTACAACTCCAAAATTAATGTTTAGTAACCAGAGAAAGGAAGGAAGAAAGAAAGACAATGAATGAGTGAAGCTGTTTTGACTGTACTTTGTTTAAAAGTTACTTTTGTTGTTACTACTATTAATGTACTACTGTTATCCGCTCTTATGAAAGCTGTTTATTGAACATACAAATTTAACCTAAGTCACAAAATGTAGAGTAGTGCCTGAATAAAATACAAGGGTTAATGGTTACTAGGACTGATCATTTTGCTTTAGTAATGCTATTTGAAATAGATACTATGGTAAACAAATTATGATTTAAGAGTTACCTTTATCAGCTTTAACTCTTAGCCATTCTGCAAGTCATTCTGAGTTAATGAATATTGATTTCAACAGCCATTAAACGGAATGCTACATAGATATGTATGTAACTGCAGTTTCACAATTTCCACTCATGATGCATGAGTGTACTTAGATAACCAGTCTTAATGCTTACAATTAACTTTATTTATTCTTAAAATAAGCATGATAAAAGAGAAAAGGTAAACGATGAATAACGTTTTAAAGCAGAATTGTCTCAGTGCTGAATCAACAACTTCATTTTATGAATAAAACTCTCATGTTATGAGATTCCCTGCCAATGAAAATCAATAAAAACAATTTCCATCTACATTCCTGATCTTAACCTTGTAATGCATTTTCCTTATTATATTCAGAATTTTTTTTTATCAAAATGTCAGTCTCTAGGATCAAAATTTTCTCCACTATTAAAGGTAAAATATTATTCACTTGATGTATCTTAGATGGCTTGATCTTTAAATAAATTCTGTATGAATAAACCATAAAAATGTTGATTTGGTTTCCCAAAGCTGTTGCATTCATGTTTACTGCAAAATAAATTCTTTCAGCCAATATGATGCATATAGTTGGGACATCCTAGTGTAACATGCTGTTTAAGTTGTATGTGGTGGAGATCCTTACAATGTTTTTAGAAGATATAAACACACATGGTTTGCAGGACTGGATACACGTATGAACTTTTGCTTCATTGCACTAATGCAAATTGATGCTCTGCTTAAATATTACTGTACATAATCCACTATTACCTTTAACGGCTTTCCAGATGTCTTGCTTATGCATGCTCGAGGAGAATCAGCTCAAGCATCAGAAGCCTACACAAAGAAAAAGACAAATGGCATAACAACGAATGCTTTTTTCCCATAGGATATCATTGCCGATATGAGTTTTGATTGTGTGGCAGCAATAATTCACTTCTTTAGGGAGATTTCTCTCTTTTTCATGTCGATGCAGCCCTGCATTTGGGAAATATAAGTTTTGGTATGCGGAGTGGGGGCTTGCTCTCCACATCGGGTGGTGAAGTGGGCTTGCCCATCTGCAAAAAACAAGGAAAAGAGGAGTCTGTTTCATTCTTTTGGAAAGATGGCTTTCAGGTAGGCAACATTTCAGAGTAGAACCATTACAAATTGCATGTACCATCTGTTGAAACAGTGCTTCCTTAAGTACATCCAACTCGGCCTCCTTTCAGCATTTATGTACGACCCATCTTCCCTCCTTATTCCTTATGTTTGGGCTATACACTACTCATGTGCTTATACCGCAGCCTTCTTTATTCTTCTTGATACTATCTGGTATATGACAATCTATTTCTTCTCTGCACTCTTATCCCAGTCCTTGTACTATTTATGTTTTCACAAGCTTGTATCATATTATTTGAAAACTTTATGTCCATCATTGCCAGGTCCAAGGAAACTACACTTGATGCAATCATACCAGCGTACAGTAGGGTGTCAAATTCAGAGTTTCTACATTTTTTTCTCTTTGCTGTGCAAACCAGAATTATGCTAGCACTTGCCTTCTGTATACTGGCTTTTGGTACTCTTCAAAGCTCTAAATCATCTCTGTTCTTATGTCGTGATTTGTTGCATTGCAGTTTGGACATCCTGGCAATTTTTGAATACTCTAATATACCACTTGTTTCTTCATAGTGCAAGGTCACCAAATGCTGCTGCATACATTACCTCCTGTTTGTGACTTTTGTGACAATCATACAGGCATCATGGACAGGTTGTCATTTTCCACTGTGTAGGTGTCACTTATATGGTTTGCAGCAATAATTATAACAATGGGCTATGGAACATACCAATGGGCTATGGAACATTCCACTGATTATTGCATTTTGTCAAGACAGATTCCCTCAAAACATTAGACTTTGTATCTTTTGAGTCAGTCACATTCCTCTTACTCCTGAATCTGGGCACTCCTATTTATTTTAACATTCTTTGTAAATGTATCTGGCTCACACACTCAAATATCATGCTAATGTCCAGTGTTACTGCATTCATAAAAACTCTTTATCTCATCCAGGAGGTTATCCAGGTAATAAAATGGACTCAACTGGTCTGGAAAACCATTCTTCTTTTTTTTCGGCTGTTCCCATTAGGGGTCGCCACAGCGAATCATCTGTTTCCATTTCTTCCTGCCCTCTGCATCTTGCTCTGTCACACCAACCACCTGAATGTTCTCTGTCACCACATCCATAAACCTTATCTTAGGCCCTCCCCTTTTGCTGTTACCTGGCAGCTTTATCCTTAGCATCCTTTTCACAATATACCCAGTATCCCTCATCAGCACATGTACAAACCAACGCAATCTCGCCTCTCTGGCTTTGTCTCCAAACCGTCCAACCTGGGATGACCCTCAGATATGCTTATTCCTAATCCTTGTCACACTCAGTGCAAATCTTAACATCTTTAACTCTGCCACATCCATCTCTGCCACTGTTTCCAACCCATATAACATAGCTGGTCTCACTACCCTCTTGTAGATCTTCCCTTTCGCTCTTACCGGTACTCGTCTGTCACAAATCACTCCTGACACTTTTCTCCACCCATTCCACCCTGCCTGTACTCTCTTCTTCACCTCTCTTCCATACTCACCATTACTCTGAACTGTTGAGCCCAAGTACTTAAACTCATCCACCTTTGCCACCTCTACTCCCTGCATCCTCGCCATTCCTCTATTCTCCCTCTCATTTACACACATATATTCTGTCTTAGTCCTGCTGACCTTCATTCCTCTTCTCTCTAGAGCATATCTCCACCTCTCCAGTGTCTCCTCCACCTGTTCCCTACTCTCACTACAGATCACAATGTCATCTGCAAACATCATAGTCCACAGGGATTCCTCTGAAACCATAATGTTCTCTAAGATAATTAACACTTAGGAAGTGTAATATCTTGTCCAGGAGAATCATTTCAATTGTCATCTGTCCTGCAGGCATAAGGCTAATATGGCATGAACATGTCCACCTGTTTGCTGTTCTAACTTGTGTAAAAGACATGGCTAGAATAAGAGTCTGAGCTAACCCACTCCATTTGGTTGGCAAACTAATGCATTAAATGAAATGATCACAGTCATCCTGACAGTGCTGTAGCATCACTTCCTCTGTAGGATCTGCATTCATACATAACATTAATACAATTAATGCAGCTAACCATACAGCCAAACAGCACATAAAAGGCAAAAGGCAGACTATATAAGCCCTGCAGTTTCATTAGCAGAAATCCTTTTGAGTTTGACTACGAACTAGCACATTCCTGTTTCCCCATCCATCTTGATTTACCTTCTAATGCCTGCAACCTGCTTCAATGTTCACTTGTCAATACTGATGGATGAAATTCATTTTTTGAAAGATTTCTCCTGGTCTCAAATGCATTCTATTTTTTAAAAAAAATGTCCTGTCAAATACTTCTGCATTTCTCACTTTGTCAGAAGAATTTATTTTGCCCATGTCAGACATGTGTCCTTCTTTAAGGCTACCTTGGCCTGCTAAACAAATGTTCTTAATTTATTTGTTTAGTTTTCCTTTGATAGTCCTAATTCTTGTGATTCTATACACCTACTTACTTCTTTCATTTTTTTTTTTTTTTTGCATCAAATAATGTATTGGCTTTCTTGCACATATCAGACCAGAGTTTGGACAACTTATTAGAAAACTGTTATCATACCAGAAGTTGTTTCAGCAGGTTATGTTAGGAAAGTAAAGTTTCTGAAAGATGGTAGAAATTTGAAGGGGCTTGCATTCAAAAAAGTATGACAGTGAAAGTGAATGAAAATCTCTTTGTCAGTTGTCTCAAACTTGTCCACCCTCATCACACCCAGTGCAAATCTTAACATCTTTAACTCTTCCACATCCAGCTCAAACTCCTGCCTTTTTGTCAATGCCACTGTCTCTAACCCATATAACATAGCTGGTCTCACTACCCTCTTGTAGACCTTCCCTTTCACTCTTACTGGTACTCGTCTGTCACAAATCACTCCTGACACTCTTCTCCACCCACTCCATCCTGCCTGTAGTCTCTTCTTCACCTCTCTTCCACACTCACCGTTACGCTGAACTATTGATCCTAAGTATTTAAATTCATCCACCTTCACCACCTCTACTCCTTGCATCCTCACTATTCCTTTATTCTCCCTCTCATTCACACAGAAATATTCTGTCTTAGTCTTGCTGACCTTCATTCCTCTTCTGTCTAGAGCATATCTCCATCTCTCCAGGGTCTCCTCCACCTGTTCCCCACTCTCACTAAAAATCACATTGTCATCTGCAAACATCATAGTCCACGGGGACTCCTGTCTGATCTTGTCTGTCAACCTGTCCATCACCATTGCAAAAAAGAAAGGGCTCAGAGCTAATCCTTGATGTAATGCCACCTCCACCGCCACCTCCACCGCCACCTCCACCTTAAACGCATCCATCACTCCCACTGCAGACCTCACCGTTGTCACACTACCCTTGTACACATCCTGTACCACTCTTGCATACTTCTCTGACACTCCCGACTTCCTCATACAATACCACAACTCCTCTCTAGGCACCCTGTCATATGCTTTCTCTAAGTCCACAAAGACACAATGCAACTCTTTCTGATATTCTCTGTACTTCTCCATCAACACTCTCAGAGCAAACATCACATCTGTAGTGCTCTTTCCTGGCATGAAACCATACTGCTGATCACTAAACATCACGTCCCTTCTTAACCTAGCTTCCAATACTCTTTCCCATAACTTCATGCTGTGACTGATCAATTTAATCCCTCTGTAGTTACTACAGCTCTGCACATCACCCTTATTCTTAAAAATTGGTACCAAAACACTTTTTCTCTATTCCTCAGGCATCCTCTCACTTTTCAAGATTTCATTAAATAATCTGGTTAGAAACTACACTGCCATTTCACCTAAACACCTCCATGCTTCCACAGGTATGTCATCTGGACCAACAGCCTTTCCATTCTTAATCTTCTTCATAGCTATCCTTACTTCGTCCTTGCTAATCCATTGCACTTCATGATTCACTATCCCCATATCATCCAACCTTCTCTCCCTCTCATTCTCTTAATTCATCAACCTCTCAAAGTACTTTTTCAATCTGCTCAATACACTCTCCTCACTTGTAAGTAGATTTCCCCTCATTATCCTTTATCACCTTTACCTGCTGCACATCTTTCCTAGCTCAGTCCCTCTGTCTAGCCAATCGGTACAGGTCTTTTTCTCCCTCCTTAGTGTCCAACCTTTCATACAACTCTTCATATGCCTTATCCTTAGCCTTCACCACCTCTCTCTTTGCCATGCACCTCATCTCCTTATACTCCTGTCTAATTTCTTCATCTCTCTAACAATCCCACTTCTTCTTTGTCAACCTCTTTCTCTGTATACTCTCCTGTACTTCCTCATTCCACCACCATGTCTCCTTGTCATCCTTCCTCTGTCCAGATGTCATAACAAACACCTTTCTAGCCGTCTCCCTTTCTAGCTCTGCTGTAGTTACCCAGCTATTTGCTATCTCTTCACTGCCACCCAGTGCCTGTCTTAACTCTTCCCTGAACTCCACCTCACAATTACCCTTTATCAATTTCACCATTTGATCCTTGGTGCTGCCCTCACACTCCTCTTCCTCTTCTTGATCACCAACGTCATCCTAAAAACCACCATCCTTTGCTGCCTAACTACACTTTCCCTGGTCACCACTTTACAGTTTCCAATCTCCTTCAAACTGGCCTTCCTATATAAGATATAATCATTTGATGGTATCGATTAATGGCATAACATATTGTTTTTGTTTCAGCTTTTTCTTAGAAAGCATGTCCCGAGCTCTTGGAATTAATTGTGAGTTCTTATGACCTTCTAAAGAATTAAACATTCTTTAGTGATTTTTTTTTAATCAATATTTCATCAAATATGTCCAAAGCAATCCATGTAAAGTTATCATGCTTATAAAATACTGAACAAGACATTGTTTCCATCTTGCCAAAATTATATTTATTTATTCTTGTACTGTGCAACATAAAAATATCTCTTTGTTCAAAGCACCACATCAAATAAAGTCATACAATTGATGATGGTCTCTTGAGATAAGAATGTGATCCTGGAGACTGTCGTATACAGACTGGTTCGTACTGCATTAGAAGATAAAGGGAGGGAGGAATCTCCCAAAAAGAGGTGAATTGTTGCTGGTGCACACTTAGAAACCACAACAGTAATGGTTTAATACGGAAAACAGGGAAAGACGTTTTGACACTCCAGGAATTTCACCTCAGTCACCATTAGTGGAGCCACTATTCCCTGTCATTTTGTAACTGTCATTTCTTGCTCTGCATGCAGATTCCTTAGGAGGTAAAATGGGGACTCAGAATCTCTATTTGTCTAAGTATATACCACAGTTTATTATGATCCACATGCTTAAAAGCATCTTATTAATTAGTAAAGAGGAACCTGCAACTCACTAATTTTCTTCATTACCCAGTGAATGATGAAAATTTGATGCGTGGTGCATCTTTCCCTTATAAAACCAGCTTATTCATCACAACATTGAATAGGCATGCACAAAATTCTGTTTTATTATCCATTTCTCTATTCACCAAATCCACTTTGGTCACATTGTAGTCTGGCTGTATACCAGGCAGCAGTTTCATAAAAACATTGCTTTTAAATTATTTATAAGTTACACTAATTTATGAGATTGTTGAATACGTAGTAAACATTGAAAGTGTATATGTTGCTTTTGGTAAGGCGAGTATTATTTAAATGAAATTCATCCTGATTAAAATGCTTAAGCATTTCGTAAGCTGTCACAGTCAATATGAAATAAAACAGAAACAAGTAGATGAGCTTTTTATCTCCTCTGAAATCATTCTCAAGTAATACGCTAGTGGGAGTAGCCAGGCGTATTACATTTTAAGTAGTTACTTAATTCTGATAACTGCCTGAGGAACAGCAAACAATAGCAACTCAGTTCTGGTGTCAGACAAAAGCTAAGAAAATGCATAAAACATATATGGAGAATAACTAAAAGAAATTGTAGAATATTTTATTAATATTAGCTAAGTGGCTCTTATTCTTAAGAAACCTAAAGACGTGTTTGTTTGGGTCAATGCCTTCCTCCATTAAACTGACATTAGCAGTCAAAATAACAATTCATAGCTTTTACTGTTTTACTCACCTATCCTGTTAAACTTTGATTGATGTGTACTTAATTATGCAGATTTATTTTCAGCTACTTTATTTTGGTTACACACATGAGTCTGATAACCATGTCACTATTTTGGATACCAAAAACTGTTTTTCCTAATATGGTGAGTGGATAAAATTGTTTAATATGAAATTATGCACATAGGGCAAATGATAACCTATTCTACAACACACATATTTGTTTACAGACATGCCGAATGTTAAAAAAAAGCTTGACTACTAAAATATGGCAAATGTATCAGAACAGATAGATTTTGTTAACTCAGAAAGACAGAAATATGCATACCAGTGTTACATGTTATGCCTCTTTACTGGCAGAGTAGCATTTAGCATGATTTAACATGCTGCAAGTTAATGCATGGAATAACCTTTAGATAGGGAGGTCACTCATGGATATTGCAATTAATGCACATTGTGGGGGGAAGCATGAGTCAGAGATGAATAGAGGAAGACGTGGGAGAGTAGCTAAGAATTTGATAGCTGAGTTTCCACACTAGCAGATATTTGAAATGGTAGAATTATCACAATGTAAACAAACAAAAGCAAATTGTAAGTGTAGGTTCGCAGTAGAAAGAGAATCAGGAGTGAAAGCCTAGAAAAAGTTATTGCTAATAATGTTAATCCAATTTGCACAACACTTGAATGGCAGTTAGGATAAGAGGCTGCTTCCTAAAAGGAGATACAAACAAGAGATAAGTGGAATTTTATCACTATGACATCTTAATGTGATGATATGATGCATCATGATGTGTGACTATATCTCTGTTCAGTTCACTTTTAATGATGGCACTAAATACGCATAGAAACATAATGATAAGAGATCCAGTAACTGTAGTCTGACATGTGCTATTATAGAAAGATAGAATGGGGGCACACGCCTACATTTCAATGGGCACAGTGTACAAAAATGTAGTATATTTAGTTGGAATCATTTAAAATGTTGGTACTCTCTAAAGTGAGTCCCAAGGCATGGAAACTGAATGGCCGAAAGAACGGACTTACATATATTAAGTCCAAGATGCACTTCTCAAAATTTTCCCTTTTCTCTGACTTATGGCAAACTCTAAATTTGTATATATAAATTTGGGGATGTTGATATAGAAACTGAATGGCCGAAAGAACGAACTTACATATTTTAAGACTGAGATGCATTTCTCAAAATATTCCCTTTTCTCTGACTTATGGCGAACTTTAAATTGGTATATATAAATTTGGGGATGTGCGTGTGTGGAGGGCTTACCAACTGACAATATACCAGCTCACATAAAATTGGGATGGTGAACTAAATGAATAAAAAACTCATCCTTGGCAGAAAATTTTCAGTTAGTGAGGATTTAATAATTTCACTTGTATTAATATAGTACATTGTGTACAAACTAATAAGATGTATTACAGTTACATGTCAACTGTCCAAATTTTAGGAGAATGTCAAGATTTTTGCCTTATTTATTTTCCTTATAAAATTTGTACTTTTCCAGTAAATTGGTGATGATTGAAGTCATTTAAAAGTGACACATATTTGAATTTTTGACTTCATATCCTTCAGGAAATGCATGCTAAAACAAATTATGTTATTCTAGCAACTTTCTAAGTTTATAAGAGCAAGATTTAAAATCTATCCTTATTTTTGGTCTTTGTCACCTATTACTTTAGGCTTTTGTCCAGATGTCTTTACCTAAGAGGCTAAGGTCTATGGTAGGTGTGTGTCTACATGAACATATCTCATTAGCATAGTCTTCTGCTAAATGTCTGGCATGATATCATTGAATTGCTCATAGCCCTTTTATAGAAGAGGTGACAGACTTTCTGATTAAAATCATGAAGGTCAACATCAATATTTCTGAAATAAGTGGGAAAAAATCAATTATCAGATATGAGAACACTTACCACACATGCAGCCTTTAGCTCTCTAATGGGTTATAACTGCAACAGGTTTTAAAAGAAAGGAGAGGCCATGGTTCCAATTCAGGAAGTTTATTATGAGGTGTATATGAGAAGTACACCTCATGGCAACCATTTCTGATTCAGAAACAGACCTCCCACTGTCCTACAACAAGAAGACATGTAGCACCACAGCGGGGCTGCCTCTTTGCCCATGATAAATACTTATGACATTCTGTGGGAGAGGGCATTCCGGGGAGAGGCATATGCTAATTAGCTAAGGCATTTATAAAACCTAGCAATTCAGACAATCACTTGGCTGCATAATTTCACAAGCCATTCATGGCTGCTCCTGGTAGCGAACATGTCTAAAACAGCATTTGTTTTACAGCAATCACATACCCATCTGCTTTCATAGTTTCATAGTTTCATAGTATAGTACTAGGCTATCTGCCCTGGGGCATTTGTAAGCCTAGCCATAGTGATGTGGCTTTTGCCACCCCATGAAATGGTACAAAAATGTACAGATAAAATCTAGAATACTGTGCCTCTGTCTAGTAGTGACACAGTGAAGGTCCCCTTATATAATAGAATTAGTTTACTGTGCCTCTGTCTAGCAGTGACACAGATGCGACCCCTGGGGTAAACTTACGATCTCCCATCCACTCATCAAGATTTCTCTTGAAGAGATTCAGTGAGGGGCTCTGCCTAATCCGAACTGGGATCCTGTTCCAAAGCATGGGAAGCTACTGGGTTATGAATCTATCCCTCCAGCATGTCCTATTCATACTTATGCTGAGGTTTAAGTCTTTAGCTCTCGTGGTCCTGATGGATTTGGATTTTTTGAGGTGGAGCATGTCCATCAGATCCTGATTGGACATGGCCTTGTATGTCAGGCAGAGATCACCTCTGAGCAGGCAGTATGCTACTGAATAGAGCTGAAGTTTCTTTAGTCTGGCAGAATAAGACATATGTTGGAGACCCTTGATCCTTTTGGTGAGGTACTTTTGTGGTCTCTCCAGCTGTTGCAAGTGCCGGGTGAGGTACATACCAAATGGGGCATTGTACTCAATCATGGGTCTGATGAGGGAGGAATATAGGGGTACAATGACATCCTTGGATCTGGATGTGAAACCCTTCATGATGAGGTGTGCAAGGTAGAATGTTTTTCTAACCACTTTGGCAACGTGGGTGTCAAATGAGAGGTCGCTGTCTACTTGGGTCCCTAGGTCTCTGATTACTTTTTCCGTACTCAGTGGGTTGCTGTCTATGTGATAATTTGTGGGTACTTAGTTTTTTCCAAAAGGGATAACTATACATTTTTTGGCATTTAGTTTAAGGCCGTGACTACGGCATCAGTTGTCCGTTTCAGTGAGGCCTTTTTGTAGGATGTGTGTATTTGCTGGTGTATCGACTATGGCACCTAGTTTGCAGTCATCTGCGAACTTTGCCAGCCACAGCCCTCCCATGTTTGCTTTAACATCTGAGAAATAAATGCCGAACAAGAGGGGTCCCAGGACAGATCCCTGTGGGACACCACTTGTGACTGGCTTTGAGTCTGACATTGCTCCAGCGATTTTAACTTTATGGGTTCTGTCCTTTAGCCAGTTTGCAACCCATCTAGTGACATAAGGGTTTACTTTTAAGCTGTTTAGCTTATCTATGATGCCTGAGTGGGGTATTGTGTCGAAGGCCTTAGCCAAGTCCAGGTATGCTGTATGGACTGCTTTGCCCTCATCAATGGGTCTAGTGACTGTTTCGAAAAAGTCAACCAGGTTTAAAAGGCAGGATCTGCCCTTTACAAAGCCGAACTGGGTGGGGTCAAGCATCTGTAGGTCCCCTATGTCTCTGTTTATGAGTTCCATAATGATTCTTTCCATAGCTTTGCAGACCAGGCTAGTCAAGCTTATGGGGCGGTAGTTTCCAGGGTCTGTAGAGGCACCCCCCTTGTGGAGTGAGAACACTGTTGCTGTATGCCAGTGTTCAGGTACATATCCCGAAGTAAGGCTAAGGTTAAATAGCATTTTTATGTGTTGGTTTAGCTCCTTGGAGTTCACGTAACACGCACCCGGGATACCGTCAGGTCCCATTGATGCTGTGTTTTTTGCTTTGTTTAGGGCGGTTCTCACTTGGACATCTGAGATGACAGGGAGATTACATTCAGCTGGGATAAGTATTTCTTCTTTTGGGGGTGAAGGAGGCGAGAAATTTGCACTGAAACTGTCAGCCAGAATGTTAGCAATATCTGTGGGTTCAGTGTATTTTTTGTTGTTGTGAACCAACTCTGAGCATATCTGAGGGTTTCCACCCAGGTTTCTAACATAGCTGAAGAAGGCTTTGTGGTTATCTTTAGTGTCCTTAGCGATTTTTCTCTCAAAGTTTGCCTTGGATGTTTTTATGAGAGAACGTAGTTTTCTGCTAATGTTGATCAGAGATGTCTTCCCTTCATGGGATTTCGCTCTGACGTGCAGTAGCTTCCTTTTTTTGTTATACAATTTGTTTATGGCTGAGGTCCACCAGACAGGACGCTTACATTTGGTGGAGAGGGACTTGGATTTGTTTGGGATTGCATGATCCATGTATTCTTGGAGATGTCCATAGAAAGCATTTATGAAGGATTTGGCATTGTGGGATGTGGTATCCACTGGCACAGTGGGCTTAAAGGATACCATCTCAGTCTTAAGAAGAGTGAAGTCTGCTTTTGAGAAGTTTTTCACTGTGGTCTTTTGTGCTGGGGGTGGAGGTGGGATATGTATATCCAGGGTGATTAGTTTGTGGTCAGATCTCACTAGTGAGGGGTATACTTCTGGTGTGGAGCATTTTGTCCCCATGTTTGTGATGATCAGGTCTAATATATTATCTCCCCTAGTGGGAGAGGTGACTAGTTGTTCCAGTGCATTTGAATTTATGAATTCCAGGAACCTTTGGGCTAGGGTATTAGGGCTAGAATAATGTACCCAATCTATGTTTGGGTAGTTGAAGTCTCCCAGTATGATGGTATTTTGTGATACATTCATATCCTCCAATGTCTTCAGGAAGGCTGAGTGGGGTTCTTGAGATTGGGAGGGTGGTCTGTAACATGCTACCAGTTGTATAGCAGTTTTGCCTATGGTTAGTTGCACCTGTATGGTCTCTGATGCTTCATGTGTTGCTACTAACCTGGAGGTGTGGGTGTCCTTTATGAATATGGACACTCCCCCTCCCTTTGTGGTTCGGCCCGGGTTTTGGGGCGGAAAAGCATGATACGAGGTATAGCCTGGTAGTGCTGGGGTGCTCTCAGGAGCCTTGAACCAGGTTTCAGTTACTGCACAGACGTCGATATTCTCCATGCTGAGGAGTGCATCAAGTGCCTGCATCTTGAGATTTAGACAACTGGCATTGAGCAGCATTACCCTTAGTTTTTTTCCATTTTTGTTTTCTAAGGAGGTGGGTTTGTCTTTTGAGCCTTGCCTAAAAAAGGCACTATGTGGGTGGCAAGAGCCTTAGCCAATATCCGGAAGCCCAGTGGTGACAGGTGTAAGCCATCCCTTGCGAAGCAGCGTGGCTTGTCCAACATATCATCCCAGGCAGACAGACATTGGATCCCCTTAGAATGACAGCAGTACTTGAGCCAATTGTTAAAGCTGATCATCTTGTCTTTGTATTGTGGTATCATTCTTGGTGAGGGCAAGATGCTGCTCAGGGTCAGGGTCATACCAGCCTGGGCTACATAATTGGAGAGCTCCTCTATGTCTCTTTTCATGTAGTCCAGGGAGGTACGTCTCAGGTCATTCACACCAGCATGGACAATGACGAAGTCATATTTGTACTTGCTTTGGAGTGACCTGAGTGCGTGTGTTATGTGGCGGATCCTAGCTCCCGATAGACAGCTCACAGTCACCTTCTCCTTGTTCAGCCTGGTCAGTGGGACATCAGTGTGTCTGACTATAGAGTCACCTATTACTAGTGTATCAGGCAAGGTGTTTGGCCTTAAGGGCTGCGATTGGTTGACACACTGATTTATTGAAGTATGTGTTGCATGTGTTTTGTTTTGAGGTGGTGGATTTTTGGATGTCTGCTTTGGGAGCCTCTGTTGTTTTGGTAAGTTTTTTATTAGAGCCTCCGAGTATGTCTTTGTGTTTTTATGTGTTTGGTTTGCAGTTGTGGTAGGTCTATGTGGGACTGGGATTGCTGTGTGTGTGATTGCCATCTCCTCCTGTCTGGTCATGCCAGCCCTGAGTTGAGAGAGTTCAGCCTCCAGTTTGGCTATATAGTTGCATCTCTCACATGTAATTCAGTAGATATGTCGAAAGCAAAAGGTAACAACACAGAAAGCACAGTTTACAGAATACTGGATTATTTTTAAATAATATTTTTGTTTGTTTGTTGCTGTTTTATTAGAGCACATAACAAGTTCCAGTAATATTTGATAAAAAACAACAGGAAAGCAGAAACAAGCTGGACAAAAACGGCACGGACTATTTTATTTAAAGTAAGCGCTTTCAGCTAAGCAAATGCCCAGCCTTCATCAGACATAATTCACTTAACAAAGCTCTAATTTTATATAAAAACACTCCATCCACAAGTGGCTAATAAGCCAATCACAATGATGGATTAATGAAAATTGTAACCCCGATACACACCTGATTGTATAAAAACATTTCTTTATCTTTCAAGCCAATGTATAACATATGTTAACTCACTAAACAACTGATCATCTTATAAAATATATAATAGTAACAAACAAGTTACAAACAAAAATAAAAAAGAGAAAACATAATTAGAAAAGTAAAAGTAAAAAAGCGGAATGCTAAAGGTTTTAACAATAATGGCTAAACTGTTTAAAGAGAGGATATCTCACGTTCATATTACTAATAGTTATTATAACAAATAACATTTATCTAAGGAGAGCTTTAAGTTTAAGAATACACTTAATGGAGGCAAAATCATTCAAACCTGGAGGGAGATGTGCACATGTTCTAATCTGCCAGAATAATTCTTGCTCTTCTAAATGCAACTGCCAGGGCCCTCCCTTATGTCATTTTAATCTGATACACTACACTAAATACAAAGCAGTGATCAGGGAACTCTGAAATATGCCTGGCAAGTGCATTTGTGAGGTCCTTCCTACCTATGGCATACAGGTGTTCGTAAATTCTTTTCTTTATTTTTCTCTCAGTTTTGCCTATATAGAAGGAAGGACATTTCTCACATAGAGCCACATATATAACTCCTTGGTATCACAATTGTAGTTTCCCTTGATAAAATAGTTTTTCTTGTTGATATGCACTTTGTTATCATGATGAATAAACTTACATTGTGGGCACATACCACATTTTCGCATGCCCGTTATTTTATCTTTGGGTTTATCTGTGGCCATTTCAACAAGATTTTTAAGATTAATACCCTTGATATGTACATTTTGGGTATGTACCAAGAACCTTAACAAGAGCTCTGTCTTCAAGTATAATGCTCCAATTTTTAGCTACTACTTCCCTAATAACTTTATAGTCCACACTATATGTAAACAAAAAGTTAATTCTAGAATGTGCAGGGGAATCCATCTTAATAGTGTCCTTCCCCGATCTACCCATTAGGCCACCATCCAACAGGGGCGTAAAATGTCCATTAGCCCTTTTAACCTGCACTTCATGCATCATCCCTCTTATAAGACTATCAGGATACCCTCGGCACAGAAACATTTTACTAATATTGTCACATTCCTCCATGAAATCAGTGTCATCTGAAATCATTCTAGCAGCCCTGACAAATTGCCCTTTAACTACACTCCTTTTTTGGTGGAAGGGGTGACAACTAGAAAAATGGAGATAACTATTCTCCCTCCAGGTTTAAATTATTTTGCCTCCATTAAGTGTATTCTTAAACTTAAAGCTCTCCTTAGATAAATGTTGTTTGTTATAATAACTATTAGTAATATGAACGTGAGATATCCTCTCTTTAAACAGTTAAGCCATTATTGTTAAAACCTTTAGCATTCCGTTTTTTTACTTTTTACTTTTCTAATTATGTTTTCTCTTTTTTATTTTTGTTTGTAACTTGTTTGTTACTATTATATATTTTATAAGATGATCAGTTGTTTAGTGAGTTAACATATGTTATACATTGGCTTGAAAGATGAAGAAATGTTTTTATACAATCAGGTGTGTATCGGGGTTACAATTTTCATTAATCCATCATTGTGATTGGCTTATTAGCCACTTGTGGATGTAGTGTTTTTATATAAAAATAGAGCTGTGTTAAGTGAATTATGCGTGATGAAGGCTGGGCATTTGCTTAGCTGAAAGCGCTTACTTTAAATAAAATAGTCCGTGCCATTTTTGTCCAGCTTGTTTCTGCTTTCCTGTTGTTTTTTTATCAAGTTTTAATAAGTTTTCGGGTTTGCTTGTTTGTCTACTGAAATGGCTAGTGGAAACATAGATGTTGGTAATGAGAATGGGCATGATGGGACTAATTCACAGCTGTTATTCTCGCAGGATAAGGAGCGAGAAGCTATTGTAATGAATAATTCACACGAAGAGAATGCTTTAGGTAATTTGACCACCCTAGTTAACTTGTTATTGAATAGGGTGGAAGCGTTATCGCAAAAGGTGGAATCGAGCACTCAGAGGAACCATTTTGACACAGTAGTGGGTTCCAGAGGAAATACTGAAATGACCGGTTTACCTGCTGCGCGTTTGGTGAATCAACCTACTTCCCAATTGGTAAACAACGCTAACGTGTCTTCTGGGCAGACAAACGCTAGTGCTAACATTAGGAGGTGTAGTGGAGAGGTTATGAACGTTCAAATGAATGAATTAGTGGAAAATGCCAATGGAGTTAATAATGGAGCTGCTTTACCTTCAATGGCTAACTTTTTGGGCAAAAAAGACTTTTTCGAAACATCTAAGGATTCAGAGGTGAGAGCCATGAGCAGTGAGAGATCGGTGAGTAATTTTGTTGATAGACTAAATTCTTTTGACCATAAACTTTTTCGTTCTAAGAAATTGCAACTGGAAGTTGCCTATCTGCAGGAATGTATCACGAAGAAAGTAGTTCCCTAGGGTTTACGGCAGTGGCGTTATCCTGCAGGACTGCTTAGTAATTCTATATATCATCAAGAACTGTTAACCCTTTTTGATAAACAGGGTTTTGAATTTCTGCTGTCATTAATTAATTTTTATAGAGCAGAGATTATTGACCTGAAGGAGGAACTTGAAGTTTTGGAGTCTAGTTTGGTACAAGATAATGACATTTTGAGATATAAATATGACTATTTGAGAATTTTCTCAAGTATTGAAGCTTCTATTTCCAAACTTGTTCTTAATAAAAAATGTAAAATGGACAGAGATATTTCAGATTATGCAAACAACAAGGCTTACCCCCCTCCCCCTTTGGTAGGACAGAATTTACCTAAGGGTGGTGATGTGGCTAAAATAGCTTCTACATCTGATATTAATAATACTAACCATGAACAAACACCTGTTCTTAGAAGCGAACGTATCAGGGGCCAAAATAATAACAATAATACCAATGGACATGGTCAAAATCAAAATCAAGAACTTGATAATACTGACAATGAGCAGGTTTTTCCCAGGGACAGAAACACACAGGACAACAGCAATGTCAGAGTGAACAACAGGGGACAACCACAGAGAAAGAGAAAAGGGAATCAACCGAGGAGATGGCATTCCCTTTAGAGACAGGACCTGAGCTTCTTACAACCCAACATAGTGACTTTAAGATATATAACTATACCGTGCTAACCATTGAGCAACCCCTGATTGACTTTTTTTCAAAAGGATTGTCGTTCATTCCAGATAAAAGGAGTGACCTTGTAAAAACACTTATAGATTTTAAACTGTACGTCCGGAAGCTGAATTTGGCGGTTTCTTTAGGGAATACACCTGCACTCCTTAATTCCTTTAGAGTGTCAAGCGTGTTCAACCCACCTCTCCATGGTGGGTTGAATACTTTTGAAAAGATATGTGACATTGATTTTAGGGCTAGACTCAACAACAACATACATGATTTGGGAATGAGAAGTAATATATCTAAATATGAATTGGATTTTATTTCACTTCTTAATTAATGTAAAGTTAGAGTCATGAAACCAGATAAGGGAGGGGGTCTGGTTTTTATGGATGAATACCTTTATGAAAATAAAATGTTAATACATCTACAGTCTGACACATATGTGAGATCTAGTTTGAATGAAGTGCATCTAGCCTATAAGAAAATAAGGGGAGTTTTGGATGAGCTTTTCTTAGAAGGTAGTATTGATTGTAACATCTTTCACTATTTGTCCATGCCAGCACCAAAGGTTCCTACTATTTTTGGCACACCTAAAATTCATAAAAACCTAATAGATCCCCCATTAAGGCCCATAGTTGACGGACGGGGTTCTATTACTTATGCTTGTGCCAAGTATATTAATGGCATCCTTAAACCATACATCCAGGGGGAACCGCAGATTTGCAAAGATTCCTGGGATTTTTTGGAGAACTTTAACAAAATTGAATATCATTCAGATGTGGTCTTTCTGGTTGTAGATGTTAAAGATCTTTATACAGTCATACCTCACCAACTAGGTATTGACTGGACAAGAAATTTTATGCTGACTAAAAAGGCTACCAATGTACAGATGCACATAGTGGAGACCTTATTGGATTTGGTGCTTTCAAACAATTTTCTGGTGTTTAAGGACCAGTTTTTTCTCCAAAACATAGGGATTGCTATGGGGTCTCCCTGTGGGTGTAGTTTTGCTAACAGCGTTATGGCCTTTTGGGAATGTAACTGGCTGTTCAATAGTGAACTGTATCAGCAACATGTCACTTGGTATACTAGATACCAAGATGACATGTGCTTCATTTGGAAGGGCCCGCAAAACCTTATTCCAGAGTTCATAGACAACATCTCTGGAATGACTGATTTTCTAGAATTCACGTATTCTATTGGAGTGGACGAAATGAATTTTTTGGATGTAACAATCTGTAAAGATAAAATTAATAACAAATTTAAATCTTTAATTTACAGAAAGCCAACCCACTCAAATAGTTATCTCCATTTTTCTAGTTGTCACCCCTTCCACCAAAAAAGGAGTGTAGTGAAAGGGCAATTTGTCAGGGCTGCTAGAATGATTTCAGATGACACTGATTTCATGGAGGAATGTGACAATATTAGTAAAATGTTTCTCTGCTGAGGGTATCCTGATAGTCTTATAAGAGGGATGATGCATGAAGTGCAGGTTAAAAGGAATGGACATTTTACGCCCCTGTTGGATGGTGGCCTAATGGGTAGATCGGAGAAGGACACTATTAAGATGGATTCCCTTGCACATTCTAGAATTAACTTTTTGTTCACATATAGTGTGGACTATAAAGTTATTAGGGAAGTAGTAGCTAAAAATTGGAGCATTATACCTGAAGACAGAGCTCTTGTTAAGGTTCTTGGTACATACCCAAAATGTACATATCGAAGGGGTATTAATCTTAAAAATCTTGTTGAAATGGCCACAGATAAACCCAAAGATAAAATAACGGGCATGCGAAAATGTGGTATGTGCCCACAATGTAAGTTTATTCATCATGATAACAAAGTGCATATCAACAAGAAAAACTATTTTATCAAGGGAAACTACAATTGTGATACCAAGGGAGTTATATATGTGGCTCTATGTGAGAAATGTCCTTCCTTCTATATAGGCAAAACTGAGAGAAAAATAAAGAAAAGAATTTACGAACACCTGTATGCCATAGGTAGGAAGGACCTCACAAATGCACTTGCCAGGCATATTTCAGAGTTCCCTGATCACTGCTTTGTATTTAGTGTAGTGTATCAGATTAAAAATGACATAAGGGGAGGGCCCTGGCAGTTGCATTTAGAAGAGCAAGAATTATTCTGGCAGATTAGAACATGTGCACATCTCCCTCCAGGTTTGAATGATTTTGCCTCCATTAAGTGTATTCTTAAACTTAAAGCTCTCCTTAGATAAATGTTATTTGTTATAATAACTATTAGTAATATGAACGTGAGATATCCTCTCTTTAAACAGTTTAGCCATTATTGTTAAAACCTTTAAGCATTCCGTTTTTTTACTTTTCTAATTATGTTTTCTCTTTTTTATTTTTGTTTGTAACTTGTTTGTTACTATTATATATTTTATAAGGTGATCAGTTGTTTACTGAGTTAGCATATGTTATACATTGGCTTGAAAGATGAAGAAATGTTTTTATACAATCAGGTGTGTATCGGGGTTACAATTTTCATTAATCCATCATTGTGATTGGCTTATTAGCCACTTGTGGATGTAGTGTTTTTATATAAAAATAGAGCTTTGTTAAGTGAATTATGTCTGATGAAGGCTGGGCATTTGCTTAGCTGAAAGCGCTTACTTTAAATAAAATAGTCCGTGCCATTTTTGTCCAGCTTGTTTCTGCTTTCCTGTTGTTTTTTATCAAGTTTTAATAAGTTTTCGTGTTTGCTTGTTTGTCTACTGAAATGGCTAGTGGAAACATAGATGCTGGTAATAAGAACGGGCATGATGGGACTAATTCACAGCTGTTATTCTCACAGGATAAGGAGCGAGAAGCTATCGTAATGAATAATTCACACGAAGAGAATGCTTTAGGTAATTTGACCACCCTAGTTAACTTGTTATTGAATAGGGTGGAAGCGTTATCGCAAAAGGTGGAATCGAGCACTCAGAGGAACCATTTTGACACAGTAGTGGGTTCCAGAGGAAATACTGAAACTACCGGTTTACCTGCTGCGCGTTTGGCGAATTAATCTACTTCCCAATTGGTAAACAATGCTAACGTATCTTCTGGGCAGACAAACGTTAGTGCTAACATTAGGAGGCGTAGTGGAGAGGTTATGAACGTTCAAATGAATGAATTAGTGGAAAATGCCAATGGAGTTAATAATGGAGCTGCTTTACCTGCAATGGCTAACTTTTTGGGCAAAAAAGACTTTTTCGAAACATCTAAGGATTCAGAGGTGAGAGCCATGAGCAGTGAGCGATCGGTGAGTAATTTTGTTGATAGATTAAATTCTTTTGACCATAAACTTTTTCATTGTAAGAAATTGCAACTGGAAGTTGCCTATCTGCAGGAATGCATCACGATGAAAGTAGTTCCCAAGGGTTTACGGCAGTGGCGTTATCCTGCAGGATTGCTTAGTAATTCTATATATCATCAAGAACTGTTAACCCTTTTTGATAAACAGGGTTTTGAATTTCTGCTGTCATTAATTAATTTTTATGGAGCAGAGATTATTGACCTGAAGGAGGAACTTGAAGTTTTGGAGTCTAGTTTGGTACAAGATAATGACATTTTGAGATATAAATATGACTATTTGAGAATTTTCTCAAGTATTGAAGCTTCTATTTCCAAACTTGTTCTTAATAAAAAATGTAAAATGGACAGAGATATTTCAGATTATGCAAACAACAAGGCTTACCCCCCTCCCCCTTTGGTAGGACAGAATTTACCTAAGGGTGGTGATGTGGCTAAAATAGCTTCTACATCTGATATTAATAATACTAACCATGAACAAACACCTGTTCGTAGAAGCGAACGTATCAGGGGCCAAAATAATAACAATAATATCAATGGACATGGTCAAAATCAACATCAAGAACTTGATAATACTGACAATGAGCACGTGTTTCCCAGGGACAGAAACACACAGGACAACAGCAATGTCAGATTGAACAACAGGGGACAACCACAGAGAAAGAAAAGGGAATCAACGGAGGAGATGACATTCCCTTTAGAGACAGGACCTGAGATTCTCACAACCCAATATAGTGACTTTAAGATATATAACTATACCGTGCTAACCGTTGAGCAACCCCTGATTGACTTTTTTTCAAAAGGATTGTCGTTCATTCCAGATAAAAGGAGTGACCTTGTAAAAACACTTATAGATTTTAAACTGTACGTCCGGAAGCTGAATTTGTCGGTTTCTTTAGGGAATACACCTGCACTCCTTAATTCCTTTAGAGTGTCAAGCGTGTTCAACCCACCTCTCCATGGTGGGTTGAATACTTTTGAAAAGATATGTGACATTGATTTTAGGGCTAGACTCAACAACAACATACATGATTTGGGAATGAGAAGTAATATATCTAAATATGAATTGGATTTTATTTCACTTCTTAATGAATGTAAAGTTAGAGTCATGAAACCAGATAAGGGAGGGGGTCTGGTTTTTATGGATGAATACCTTTATGAAAATAAAATGTTAATTCATCTACAGTCTGACACATATGTGAGATCTAGTTTGAATGAAGTGCATCTAGCCTATAAGAAAATAAGGGGAGTTTTGGATGAGCTTTTCTTAGAAGGTAGTATTGATTGTAACATCTTTCACTATTTGTCCATGCCAGCACCAAAGGTTCCTACTATTTTTGGCACACCTAAAATTCATAAAAACCTAATAGATCCCCCATTAAGGCCCATAGTTGACGGACGGGGTTCTATTACTTATGCTTGTGCCAAGTATATTAATGGCATCCTTAAACCATACATCCAGGGGGAACCACAGATTTGCAAAGATTCCTGGGATTTTTGGAGAACTTTAACAAAATTGAATATCATTCAGATGTGGTCTTTCTGGTTGTAGATGTTAAAGATCTTTATACAGTCATACCTCACCAACTAGGTATTGACTGGACAAGAAATTTTATGCTGACTAAAAAGGCTACCAATGTACAGATGCACATAGCGGAGACCTTATTGGATTTGGTGCTTTCAAACAATTTTCTGGTGTTTAAGGACCAGTTTTTTCCCAAAACATAGGGATTGCTATGGGGTCTCCCTGTGGGTGTAGTTTTGCTAACAGCGTTATGGCCTTTTGGGAATGTAACTGCCTGTTCAATAGTGAACTGTATCAGCAACATGTCACTTGGTATACTAGATACCAAAATGACACGTGCTTCATTTGGAAGGGCCCGCAAAACCTTATTCCAGAGTTCATAGACAACATCTCTGGAATGACTGATTTTCTAGAATTCACGTATTCTGTTGGAGTGGACGAAATTAATTTTTTGGATGTAACAATCTGTAAAGATAAAATTAATAACAAATTTAAATCTTTAATTTACAGAAAGCCAACCCACTCAAATAGTTATCTCCATTTTTCTAGTTGTCACCTTCCACCAAAAAGGAGTGTAGTGAAAGGGCAATTTGTCAGGGCTGCTAGAATGATTTCAGATGACACTGATTTCATGGAGGAATGTGACAATATTAGTAAAATGTTTCTGTGCCGAGGGTATCCTGATAGTCTTATAAGAGGGATGATGCATGAAGTGCAGGTTAAAAGGAATGGACATTTTACGCCCCTGTTGGATGGTGGCCTAATGGGTAGATCGGAGAAGGACACTATTAAGATGGATTCCCCTGCACATTCTAGAATTAACTTTTTGTTCACATATAGTGTGGACTATAAAGTTATTAGGGAAGTAGTAGCTAAAAATTGGAGCATTATACTTGAAGACAGAGCTCTTGTTAAGGTTCTTGGTACATACCCAAAATGTACATATCGAAGGGGTATTAATCTTAAAAATCTTGTTGAAATGGCCACAGATAAACCCAAAGATAAAATAACGGGCATGCGAAAATGTGGTATGTGCCCACAATGTAAGTTTATTCATCATGATAACAAAGTGCATATCAACAAGAAAAACTATTTTATCAAGGGAAACTACAATTGTGATACCAAGGGAGTTATATATGTGGCTCTATGTGAGAAATGTCCTTCCTTCTATATAGGCAAAACTGAGAGAAAAATAAAGAAAAGAATTTACGAACACCTGTATGCTATAGGTAGGAAGGACCTCACAAATGCACTTGCCAGGCATATTTCAGAGTTCCCTGATCACTGCTTTGTATTTAGTGTAGTGTATCAGATTAAAAATGACATAAGGGGAGGGCCCTGGCAGTTGCATTTAGAAGAGCAAGAATTATTCTGGCAGATTAGAACATGTGCACATCTCCCTCCAGGTTTGAATGATTTTGCCTCCATTAAGTGTATTCTTAAACTTAAAGCTCTCCTTAGATAAATGTTATTTGTTATAATAACTATTAGTAATATGAACGTGAGATATCCTCTCTTTAAACAGTTTAGCCATTATTGTTAAAACCTTTAAGCATTCCGTTTTTTTACTTTTTACTTTTCTAATTATGTTTTCTCTTTTTTATTTTTGTTTGTAACTTGTTTGTTACTATTATATATTTTATAAGGTGATCAGTTGTTTACTGAGTTAGCATATGTTATACATTGGCTTGAAAGATGAAGAAATGTTTTTATACAATCAGGTGTGTATCGGGGTTACAATTTTCATTAATCCATCATTGTGATTGGCTTATTAGCCACTTGTGGATGTAGTGTTTTTATATAAAAATAGAGCTTTGTTAAGTGAATTATGTCTGATGAAGGCTGGGCATTTGCTTAGCTGAAAGCGCTTACTTTAAATAAAATAGTCCGTGCCATTTTTGTCCAGCTTGTTTCTGCTTTCCTGTTGTTTTTTATCAAGTTTTAATAAGTTTTCGTGTTTGCTTGTTTGTCTACTGAAATGGCTAGTGGAAACATAGATGCTGGTAATAAGAACGGGCATGATGGGACTAATTCACAGCTGTTATTCTCACAGGATAAGGAGCGAGAAGCTATCGTAATGAATAATTCACACGAAGAGAATGCTTTAGGTAATTTGACCACCCTAGTTAACTTGTTATTGAATAGGGTGGAAGAGTTATCGCAAAAGGTGGAATCGAGCACTCAGAGGAACCATTTTGACACAGTAGTGGGTTCCAGAGGAAATACTGAAACTACCGGTTTACCTGCTGCGTGTTTGGTGAATTAATCTACTTCCCAATTGGTAAACAATGCTAACGTATCTTCTGGGCAGACAAACGCTAGTGCTAACATTAGGAGGCGTAGTGGAGAGGTTATGAACGTTCAAATGAATGAATTAGTGGAAAATGCCAATGGAGTTAATAATGGAGCTGCTTTACCTGCAATGGCTAACTTTTTGGGCAAAAAAGACTTTTTCGAAACATCTAAGGATTCAGAGGTGAGAGCCATGAGCAGTGAGCGATCGGTGAGTAATTTTGTTGATAGATTAAATTCTTTTGACCATAAACATTTTCATTGTAAGAAATTGCAACTGGAAGTTGCCTATCTGCAGGAATGCATCACGAAGAAAGTAGTTTCCAAGGGTTTACGGCAGTGGCGTTATCCTGCAGGATTGCTTAGTAATTCTATATATCATCAAGAACTGTTAACCCTTTTTGATAAACAGGGTTTTGAATTTCTGCTGTCATTAATTAATTTTTATGGAGCAGAGATTATTGACCTGAAGGAGGAACTTGAAGTTTTGGAGTCTAGTTTGGTACAAGATAATGACATTTTGAGATATAAATATGACTATTTGAGAATTTTCTCAAGTATTGAAGCTTCTATTTCCAAACTTGTTCTTAATAAAAAATGTAAAATGGACAGAGATATTTCAGATTATGCAAACAACAAGGCTTACCCCCCTCTCCCTTTGGTAGGACAGAATTTACCTAAGGGTGGTGATGTGGCTAAAATAGCTTCTACATCTGATATTAATAATACTAACCATGAACAAACACCTGTTCGTAGAAGCGAACGTATCAGGGGCCAAAATAATAACAATAATATCAATGGACATGGTCAAAATCAACATCAAGAACTTGATAATACTGACAATGAGCACGTGTTTCCCAGGGACAGAAACACACAGGACAACAGCAATGTCAGATTGAACAACAGGGGACAACCACAGAGAAAGAGAAAAGGGAATCAACGGAGGAGATGACATTCCCTTTAGAGACAGTACCTGAGATTCTCACAACCCAATATAGTGACTTTAAGATATATAACTATACCGTGCTAACCATTGAGCAACCCCTGATTGACTTTTTTTCAAAAGGATTGTCGTTCATTCCAGATAAAAGGAGTGACCTTGTAAAAACACTTATAGATTTTAAACTGTACGTCCGGAAGCTGAATTTGTCGGTTTCTTTAGGGAATACACCTGCACTCCTTAATTCCTTTAGAGTGTCAAGCGTGTTCAACCCACCTCTCCATGGTGGGTTGAATACTTTTGAAAAGATATGTGACATTGATTTTAGGGCTAGACTCAACAACAACATACATGATTTGGGAATGAGAAGTAATATATCTAAATATGAATTGGATTTTATTTCACTTCTTAATGAATGTAAAGTTAGAGTCATGAAACCAGATAAGGGAGGGGGTCTGGTTTTTATGGATGAATACCTTTATGAAAATAAAATGTTAATTCATCTACAGTCTGACACATATGTGAGATCTAGTTTGAATGAAGTGCATCTAGCCTATAAGAAAATAAGGGGAGTTTTGGATGAGCTTTTCTTAGAAGGTAGTATTGATTGTAACATCTTTCACTATTTGTCCATGCCAGCACCAAAGGTTCCTACTATTTTTGGCACACCTAAAATTCATAAAAACCTAATAGATCCCCCATTAAGGCCCATAGTTGACGGACGGGGTTCTATTACTTATGCTTGTGCCAAGTATATTAATGGCATCCTTAAACCATACATCCAGGGGGAACCACAGATTTGCAAAGATTCCTGGGATTTTTTGGAGAACTTTAACAAAATTGAATATCATTCAGATGTGGTCTTTCTGGTTGTAGATGTTAAAGATCTTTATACAGTCATACCTCACCAACTAGGTATTGACTGGACAAGAAATTTTATGCTGACTAAAAAGGCTACCAATGTACAGATGCACATAGCGGAGACCTTATTGGATTTGGTGCTTTCAAACAATTTTCTGGTGTTTAAGGACCAGTTTTTTCCCAAAACATAGGGATTGCTATGGGGTCTCCCTGTGGGTGTAGTTTTGCTAACAGCGTTATGGCCTTTTGGGAATGTAACTGGCTGTTCAATAGTGAACTGTATCAGCAACATGTCACTTGGTATACTAGATACCAAGATGACACGTGCTTCATTTGGAAGGGCCCGCAAAACCTTATTCCAGAGTTCATAGACAACATCTCTGGAATGACTGATTTTCTAGAATTCACGTATTCTGTTGGAGTGGACGAAATGAATTTTTTGGATGTAACAATCTGTAAAGATAAAATTAATAACAAATTTAAATCTTTAATTTACAGAAAGCCAACCCACTCAAATAGTTATCTCCATTTTTCTAGTTGTCACCCCTTCCACCAAAAAAGGAGTGTAGTGAAAGGGCAATTTGTCAGGGCTGCTAGAATGATTTCAGATGACACTGATTTCATGGAGGAATGTGACAATATTAGTAAAATGTTTCTGTGCCGAGGGTATCCTGATAGTCTTATAAGAGGGATGATGCATGAAGTGCAGGTTAAAAGGGCTAATGGACATTTTACGCCCCTGTTGGATGGTGGCCTAATGGGTAGATCGGGGAAGGACACTATTAAGATGGATTCCCCTGCACATTCTAGAATTAACTTTTTGTTCACATATAGTGTGGACTATAAAGTTATTAGGGAAGTAGTAGCTAAAAATTGGAGCATTATACTTGAAGACAGAGCTCTTGTTAAGGTTCTTGGTACATACCCAAAATGTACATATCGAAGGGGTATTAATCTTAAAAATCTTGTTGAAATGGCCACAGATAAACCCAAAGATAAAATAATGGGCATGCGAAAATGTGGTATGTGCCCACAATGTAAGTTTATTCATCATGATAACAAAGTGCATATCAACAAGAAAAACTATTTTATCAAGGGAAACTACAATTGTGATACCAAGGGAGTTATATATGTGGCTCTATGTGAGAAATGTCCTTCCTTCTATATAGGCAAAACTGAGAGAAAAATAAAGAAAAGAATTTACAAACACCTGTATGCCATAGGTAGGAAGGACCTCACAAATGCACTTGCCAGGCATATTTCAGAGTTCCCTGATCACTGCTTTGTATTTAGTGTAGTGTATCAGATTAAAAATGACATAAGGGGAGGGCCCTGGCAGTTGCATTTAGAAGAGCAAGAATTATTCTGGCAGATTAGAACATGTGCACATCTCCCTCCAGGTTTGAATGATTTTGCCTCCATTAAGTGTATTCTTAAACTTAAAGCTCTCCTTAGATAAATGTTATTTGTTATAATAACTATTAGTAATATGAACGTGAGATATCCTCTCTTTAAACAGTTTAGCCATTATTGTTAAAACCTTTAAGCATTCCGTTTTTTTTACTTTTTACTTTTCTAATTATGTTTTCTCTTTTTTATTTTTGTTTGTAACTTGTTTGTTACTATTATATATTTTAAAAGATGATCAGTTGTTTAGTGAGTTAACATATGTTATACATTGGCTTGAAAGATGAAGAAATGTTTTTATACAATCAGGTGTGTATCGGGGTTACAATTTTCATTAATCCATCATTGTGATTGGCTTATTAGCCACTTGTGGATGGAGTGTTTTTATATAAAAATAGAGCTGTGTTAAGTGAATTATGTCTGATGAAGGCTGGGCATTTGCTTAGCTGAAAGCGCTTACTTTAAATAAAATAGTCCGTGCCGTTTTTGTCCAGCTTGTTTCTGCTTTCCTGTTGTTTTTTATCAAGTTTTAATAAGTTTTCGTGTTTGTAAGTTCCAGTAATATAATTAACATCTAGAGGTGAGAAACAAACAGAAAGCATGCATTATTATAAGAAATTATTATTTTCCGTGGATATACACCTCTGAACATGGCACATACAATGAAGACACTACTCCTGAGAACTGAATGAATATGAATGTGTTTTGTGATAGTTAATCATTTCTTATCCTTGACAGTCAGTGGCTGCTGTTATAAAACGTATTTTTTATACCATTTGGCATAGATTTACTCACTTGCAGTAGCAGTGCTGTGTACAGCTCCTGATGCTTTTAGTTGATTAGTTGATCCTGAACACAACATGGCTGTATTATTGGTAAAATGAATTCTATGGAGAGTACCTATTACAGTAATACTGACTCAATACACAGAGCTGTATAAGATGCATTACATTATATCTGTACTAGCAGTTAGTGAAAACGTGGATATATAGGTAAAATGAGATTAACTTGAAGGATGGCTTCATATGGTTTCTTTCTCTTTCTTTCCTTTCCTTTTTTTTTCTTTTTGTTTTTTTTTTTTTTTTTTTTTTTGATGTTTTGATGTATTATTTTTTTCTGTATCTTTTAGAATATTGTAGTAAGTAGCAGAACTTTACATTTTGTTATGGTTCAGATTTCCATTTTATATGTGAGGACAGATAGGTTCATAGGTTCATACTAGGCTATCTGCCCTAGGGCATTTATAAGCCTAGCCAGAGTGTGTTTGGCTATCGCCACCCATTTTAAATTAATTTTGCTATGCCCTTTTTCGAGGTTAGTATACTGTGCCTCTGTCTAACAGTGACACAGAAGTGATACCTGGGGTAAACCTACGATCTCCCATCCACTCATCAAGATTCCTCTTGAAGAGAGTCAATGAGGGACTCTGCCTAACCTGGACTGGGATTTTATTCCAGAGTGAAGGGAGCCTCTGGGTTATGAATCTGTCCCTCCAGCATGTCCTATTTATTTCAGTGCTGAGGTTCAAGTCTCTCGAGCGAGTGCTCGATGGGATTTGGATTTTCTGAGGTGCAGCATGTCCATTAATTCCGGGTTGAACATGGCTTTATACATCAGGCACAGATCGCCTCTGAGCAGGCGGTATGCCACTGAGTAGAGCTGGAGTTTTTTTAACCAGGCAGCATATGGCATCTGTTTGAGCCCTTTGATCCTCTTGGTGAGGTACTTTTGGGGTCTTTCCAGTTGCTGCAGGTGTCTGGTAAGGTACATCCCGAAAGGGGCATTGTACTCAATTATGGGCCTGATGAGGGATGAGTAAAGAGGCACGATGACCTCCCCTGATCTAGATGTGAATCCCTTCATGATTAGTTGGGCTTTATAAAATGTTTTTCTAACCACTTTGGCCACTGGGTTGTCAAATGAGAGATTGCTATCAACTTGGGTCCCCAGGTCCCTAATTACTTCTTCTGTACTTAATGGATTACCACCTGTGTGGTAATTTGTGGGCACTTTGTTTTTGCCAAAGGGGATGACTATACACTTTTTGGCGTTTAGCTTGAGGCCATGACTCTGGCACCAGTTGTCTGTTTCTATGAGGCCCTTTTGGAGGATGCTTGTGTCGGCTGGAGAGTCGATTATGGCGCCCAGTTTGCAGTCATCTGCGAACTTGGTCAGCCACAGTCCTTCCCTGTTGGCCTGTACCTCTGAGAAGTATATGCCGAACAAGAGAGGTCCCAGCACTGAGCCTTGTGGGATGCCATTTGTTACTGGTTTGGAGTCTGACATGGCTCCAGCAATTCTAACCATGTGGGTTCTGTTCTTGAGCCAGTTTGCAACCCATCTAGTGACATAGGGGTTTATATTTAAGCTGGTGAGCTTATCTATAATGTCCGAGTGGGGTATTGTATCGAAGGCTTTTGTGAGGTCCAGGTAGGCTGTGTGGACCACCTTCCCCTCGTCAATGGCCTTGGTGACTGTTTCAAAAAAATTGACCAGGTTTAAGAGGCAGATCTTCCCTTAACAAAGCCGAACTGGGTAGGATCCAGTGTCTGTAGGTCCCCAATATCTTTATTTATGAGGTCCATGATGACCCTTTCCATAGCTTTGCAGACCAAGCTAGTCAGGCTTATGGGGCGATAGTTTCCAGGATCCGTTGAGGCACCACCTTTGTGGAGAGGGACCACTGTTGCTGTATGCCACTCTTTGGGCACATATCCTGTAGTAAGGCTGAGATTGAACAGTAGTTTTATGTTTGGGTTTAGCTCTTCTTGGAGTTCATGTAGGACGCAGCTCGGGACACCGTCTGGTCCCATTGATGCTGTGTTTTTTGCTTTGGAGAGGTGGCTCTTACCTGAGCATCTGAGATGTCAGGGGGACAGCACTCTGCTGGGATAGATATTTGCCCTTTTGGAGGGGAGGGGTTTGCGCTGAACCTGTCAGCTAGGATGTTGGCAATGTCTGTGGGTTTGGTGTATTTTTTGTCATTTTGGACTAATTCTGAGCATATCTGGGAATTCCCACCCAGGTTCCTAACATAACTAAAGAAAGCCTTGTGATTATCCTTAGTGTCCTGTGCAATTTTTCTCTCGAAGCTGGCCTGAGATGATTTTATGAGTGCCCGTAGTTTTTTGCTAATACTGATCAGAGATGCCTTCCCTTTTTGGGATTTTGCTCTATCATGTAGTAGCTTCCTCCGTCTATTGTATAGTTTGTTTATGGCTGGGGTCCACCAGACAGGATGTCTGCCTTTGGAGGATTGGGTCTTGGTTTTATTTGGGATTGCATGATCCATGCATTCCTGAAGGTGTTCATAGAATGCGTTTATAAAGGATTCTGCAGTCTGTGCCGTATTTTCCACAGGCCCGGGGGCTTTGAAGGATTCCACCTCGGTTTTGAGGAGTGTAAAATTTGCTTTAGAGAAGTTTTTCACTGTGGTTTTCAGGGCAGGGGGTGGAGTCGGGATGTGAATATCCAGTGAAATTAGTTTATGGTCTTTAGATCTCGGTGGTTCATTAAAGTACTGAAATATGGAGCATGTCAGCACCGAGCACATGGAAGAGACAGCAAGATAAGTCAGTATGAGATAATTTACTACATAATCACATTGATCCCAAATTGTTTTATACATGACTAATTCATTCTCAGGTGATATATTTGAGTCTATACTTATCAATATGCTTGAAATGGTGAAAAAAGTAACTAAAGTGATCTACATAGGAGAATAAAAAATACATTCCTTAATGGCATGTTTCTTTTTTTCTCATTATAAAAAAATAGACGTTCATTTTAAGGCCATTTTGATTAAAAGAAAAGCACATCAAACATTACACAACAAAGCAATTTGTCAGAGCAGAAAATCGATAACTTTAAAACTGGCAAATGATGTCACCCTTCAGCACATTACACAAAATGCTTATATGTCATCTGAATGATATAATCCCAAGAAAATCGATCAGTTCCTAATCTGTGGCCACCCAGCCTAATGTGTTACTTCATCTTTCTTCTTCTATAGGTGGTGCAAAATAAGAACTGCCTCAGAAATCTAGTGTTGTGCTGCACCTTGTGGGTATCAGTGCAAAAACACGATGAAAAATCCCATTCTGACAAACTTAATCATCAAGCAGTTTATCAGAAGATGGCAACTTCTTTATTACGGTAATACATTTGTATTGTACCACACTGCTGGGTACTACCATTACATTTTCCCTTGAAAATCCATGTTTACTGCCTAGTTTATAATGCGATTGCCTCTTCATATACTTCCATTGTACTTAAATGTCCTCTGCAGTGAGATTTGCAAACTTTTTAGAGTTATACCTTCTTATTCAAACATTACCTTATGTATTTTATAAGCTTTCTTAGTCTATTTGTTTTTTTATCTGCAGTTACAATTTTGATACTGTCCTGTTCAACAACGGGATGTGTGTTTTTAGGTAAAGCATTTAACCATTTAAAGAGCTTTTACTGCAAAATTGATTTCCTACATCAGAGTAAAGCAACATAATTCAATATGTATGTGTCAGTTGTTTTTATGTGTATGACCCTGAAAAAGAAAGCATTCATTGATATAACAACCTTACCATGTATGATACTTCAGGGACTTGACTCAACATTTCAAATGCAAAATAAACAAGTTGCGTTGTAAATGATTTCATTCCTTCATCATAAAGCCTACGAATAAACCCATTGCAATAGTTGCAGGATATATTTCACACCAAGTTTCTTTAGTTACCAGCTAGCTTGATGGTATTGGTTATTCTCAATTACAGCTTATTCATAAGCACGTCTGTAATGTATTAAATAGTGACATATTTTGCCAGTTTGGAAGTTATCGATTTTCTGCCACGACAAATTGTTTTGTTGTGTAATACTTTCTGTGCTATATTTAAGCATAATGGCCTTCAATACTCAGATAGCCACCTAGCAATTAATGCTTTTTAGGGCACTTGTTGAACATTTACAGTTTTCATTGATCGGGAAAGATCCAATACCCATAGTTCCTTGCTGTTTAATATAGGAGTCACTGTAGGGTGTTCTGCTCCATTAGCTCAAAAGAATTGCTGTAGTTTCAGCATGACATTTACAAGGGCATTGTGTATCCTATTGTTATTAAATATAGGACTCATCTACGTCTTCCTGTCTGCTAATGTTGTAACAGTCTATGTATGTATCATGTGCGTGCATACAATATGACTGTATGAATGTCTTAATTTATAATACTATATACTAAATTTTTCTGACATACATTTAAGTTCATAATGGACAGGTGAAAGGAAAGCTCCAGTTTAGAACAACTCTAAACAAAAAGAGGTCATCATTTTGAATGCACTCACATACAAAATAAAGGACAGATCTTGCAATGTTCAGCTATTAGTGTGATATTTACCTAGGCGATATGTTATGGTACACTTAAAAGAATATTGCAAGATGTTAGCCTTGAGTTGTGCTCTGCATGACACAAGTCACAATATATTTAATTTATCATTTGCAAAAATAACTCTGGAGAATGGAGGTTTGCTAAGTGTATGACTAAAAAGCAACACAGGGTCTAAATGTTTCCACAAGGTTTACTGCCCTTAGTTTCATAAGATGATTTAATTGTTGGCATTAGAAGTAAACTTGTATCCAAAGACTGTACTTTTAACTAAAGTCTGGTATGCTAATCTGTTATGGGAACTTCTCAGAGAAGATGCACGCATGGTACATATGTGCAAACTATTTTTCAGTACCTTTCATTGCAAATAAGGGTAAAGCTCATTATATCTTACAAATGTTTAATGATGTTACTATGATCATGGACGAGGCTTTGTTTAATTAGATGAACATGTGTGCATGGATGCTCATATGCATGCATGTTTGCTTTCTTGCATGCACACATACACATGTGTGTGTGTGTGTGTGTGTGTGTGTGTGTTTGCATGTGCACACATGAGTGTGAGGGTATGCATGTGTGTGTGTCTGTGTGTGTCTGGGTGCATTAGACTTCTATTTATCCTAGATCTTCAATTGTCTCGCAGATTAAAGCAAAATTTGCTCTTACACGAAAAGAGTTTCTGCTTGCTGAAATGAATGGAAGAATGTATTGTGCAAAGTAGTAATGAAGTAATATACTCAACAGATATCATTGATTAATTATTAGACTCAGACATGACACATCCTGAATAAAAGCTGTGCTTAGTAATTACCTTTCGAAGCTTTAAAAGAAGATGTGAGTCGAGCTTCTGGATTGTAAATCATGACGCTGCATGTCCAACAGTTGATGGCCAGCCAATCCATTTATTGGGACAGAAGGGAGATGATGGACCTCCAGAGATTATTCAATTATCTACTTGTCACACCATCTAGTTCATGCAGAGGTCAGATGTAACTCCATTTTTATGAAAGAATCTTTTCCATTAACCTTCTTGGTAAAACTGTTCAGTCTAGTTACATTTGCTGTATCAGGGAAAAAGCTTTTATAGTGCGTCATCCTTAAATGAGAGCAGGTTGCTGAAAACGATACTTTCCAAAGGGTAGCTGCTGTATCAAAGAACTGTTGTGTTTGTCAATCAATAGGAAAATTTAATGCAGAAATAGAGTATGCTAATTCTAAATCAGGCCTTAACTGTTAATGTGCTTTGCACATTAAACCTTATACAGTGTTTGCGTGTGATTAGAATGTATGTATTGTTCCCTCTGTTTTTTTTTTTCTTATCAACAAGTTGTTGAATTATATGTACTGGAATGAAATTTCTTTGCTTGTGATAAAAAGTGTGTGTTTCTTTACAATTAAACTTGTAAATGTGTTTTTCCATTCTTAAAATGATGTGCAATGTGTGCATGCACATGTGTGTGTGCGTGTGTGTATGTGTGTGTGTGTGTGTGTGTGTGTGTGTGTGTGTGTGTGTGTGTGTGTGTGTGTGTGTGTGTCTGAATTTTTGTAGTACAAAGTGCAGTCATATGGAACGGTACAGAAAGATATACCTTTCAGCACCCAGGTATCATACTCCCATATTTTGTCCCGGCCCCCATTCAATAATTCACACTAACACCAAAAGACATTTAACAACCTTTATTAATTCAGCAAATCTCATAACTTTATTCAGATAAATGTAACAAATTAACTGAAGACATAACATTCTTCCTGGCATCCATCAGAGCAGTGTACCGATGCACCCTGTCTAAATCATCCATTGGGCAAGCATGCCTGCTTACCTTTTCTGAAAAAGCAGCATCCAAACTCAACTAACTTATTCTTATCAAGCAGCGACCAGCAGCATACTTCACCCCAAAACTCAATGCCATCAACACCATCACCCAGAGGGGGAATAGAAGAAGACAATCCTGTCCCTCTTCTCTGCCCAATAGGCACCACCTAATCCAACCAAATAAATTACCACAACAGAAAGGGAGGGAGCATGGGTCACAAACTCACACCAGAATTTGACACTTCTTCCCCTACTGCAATAATATAAAAGCTAAGCCCCACTCTATCTCTACCTCACTTCCCCTAAATCCCCACACAAAATAACCCATCACCATCCAAAGCCTAACTAACCTAATGACTTAACACTATACAGAACACTATTATCCCCCTGTACACTCACCACACCCCCATTTAACTATACTAATCCTCCTAAAGAGGGCCCTAGATATCTGGTTGTCACACCTCTAAGTGGAGAGAGTAATCCACTGGTTTCTGCTTCTGAAACCTTTGGCCATAACACAACCAGGCATTCCCAGGCCATAAATGGTAAGCCTCCCAGATCATGAGAAAATAACCCAACAGAGGCAATGCCAAGGTCACATCCTTCTCATACAAAACTGGCATGTAATAAACACAACAACTACCCCGTTATCTCATGTCCTAGGGCACATCCTATCTACCCTCCTCCTCCCTAATGCCACTTAGGCAGCCAACAGAGCTTTACTGTTTACGGACTCTGATTCTACCAGTTGCTGTACCCCCTCTATATCAATTAATTCAAAGACATGTACATATTCCCCTTTCCAAATCTTCTTCTTAACTGAAGAAGGAATGTGTGGAGTCAAAAAGATCACCCCTGTTCCTTGACCCAATGCCTGCCTAGTTAACCAATCGCCTGGCCATATGCCAAAATCAGAACCTACTTCTAAACCCAATCCCAAGGTGTCAACTGACTCTGCACTGTCATCCCTAATTGCTTCCCTTCCACTTGCCCCATAATTCACCACACATCTTCTGCAGTCCCCCCCCCACATCATTAAAGCCATGACAAAACTCATCCCCTATTGACTCACTGTCATCCCTAACCATCCCAACACTCCACAAGTCTGCCCTTCTCAACAGAACACCCATGTAAAATCATTACCTGATACTCCATCCAGATTCCCTCCAGGCACTGATGAACCAACTGTAACCACCTCTCTCTATACTTGCTGTCCCTTGCCATGAGTCACTGACCTTGTCCTTACTGCTGAATGCCACCTTTGTTGACTGGATTCCCCCACCTGTTCCACTGCCATAGATTCCATGTTATCATCTCTTGGAACAATTCTTGAACCACTATTCCCTCCCACCACTGCTGAGACTCGGCATGTTGACCATCTGGAGGAAGAAAAAAACAGGCACATTATCACCAGTAGTTACAATAGTGACCGCTTTATCTACAGAGAGCAAAATAGAAATAGAAAATACAAACACAGGGACAACAAATTAGAATCAACTCCTACAATAGACATTAGCTAGTAATGACAGAGATTTGAGCTGCAGACTTACAACTACATACCAATGTGCCACCCATGAGTATGTCAACTTTACAAGAAAGTGCATAAACCCTGCTTGGCTAACCAATGTCATCCCTAATAGAAGGAATCAAACCCTGTACCCTTGGCAGTGAGCACCTCCCTAATGCTTAATGCTGACTCTGTGCTTGGGCCTCCACTCCACTGATAGCATGGCTTTGCCCGGATTTCTATCTAACAAGGAACATACCTCTCAACTGTCCAGGCATCACAGAATGTCCAAATCTTAGCCTCACAGTCTTGGTCTGTTCCACACAAACTCTGTGATGATTTTTTTTTTGGCAAATCACTGGGATGATGTGAAGATGGAAGTCACTAAATAATGATAAGACATTGTGTTTCAGACTTCATATGCTTCAGAAAAATGCCTGGTAACACAATTCTGTTATTCTAGCAACTTTCTTAGTTGACAAGAGCAATATTTAAAATCTGCCCCTATTTTTGGGTTTTTGCCCCCTCCCCATTCTGACAGGCTTTGTCCAGAGTTTTTGCACTAATGGGTTAAGAGGTATAATGAGATCTTACCTACCCTCAGGTGAGAAGATGCAGGCAGCTTAAATTATTCCCAAACAACAAGACATCACCCTATCACTAGCTAAGCTACCACAGCCCTTCACTGCCTCCTCCCTTTCCTAACGGCTAACTACCTTACTGCACATGCATGGACTGCCATCAGTGTGAGTCAGCAGTCAAGGCCTGCAAAAACTAGCAGATCATCAGGTCTGGACCCTGTCGATCAGGAGTCTGGCAAGCCGGCCTTTAATTCTCCATCCAAAATTGCCATCACCCCACTCCCACCACAGCGACTTAGTCTGAATTGGAAAAAGGGACAAAGTAGCTTAGTTAACCTAGCCAAACTACACAAAATTTCACCCTAGCACCCTGAGTGGAATAGAAGAAAGGAAGCACTGCACCAACAGCTGTCAGAGCCATCTGACCCAAAACCACAAGCAAACACAAGGTGAACAACCACCACACCACACAGAGCAAAAAAAAAAAAAACACTCCACCAATGACCCTCCCCACGGAAAATCAAAATCCAATTACCTGTCTACCACCTATCCCAACAACGAGTAACTTAAAAGACTCCAGCAGACACCGAGAGTCAGACAATACCATCAAGCTAACACAATCCCTGCCTCAAAGGAGGGAGATGAAAACAAAGAGCAACCAGTCAGCCCCAACTACTTGTTCTCCACAAATCATCAACATTCCAGTTGCTCACTCACAGCACTAGCCTTATATTCTACGCTTGATTATCCATATTTAGAAAATAAAAAAAAAAACACTTACCAACCTTCCCATCTATTCCAACAAGCCCATAAAACAATTAATATCCAAGGCCTACCTGTCCACTGGAGTACCTACAGATGGTCCTGGGCATAAGCTAGCTTCACAAACTCATGCCAAAATGTGACACTACTTCCCGTACTGCAGTAATATAACAGCTAAGTTCCACCCTAACTTTATCTCACGTCCCCTAAATCCCTACACCAATTAACCCATCACCATCCAAAGCCTGACTAACCTAACAACTTAACACTATGCATAACCCTTTTAACCCCCTATACACTCAGCCCACCCCCATTTCACCTATACTAATCCTCCTAAAGAGGGTCCTGGACAAATCGGTTTGTCACAAACCTCATTTATCTTTTTTTGTAACACAGTAAGAGAGAGTGCTACTGTGTCCCTTCTCTCCTCAGTTGAAAGCATTCATTACTTTCCAGATGCCAACACTGAACAGTTTCTCAGTACATTGACAAAATAATGTTAGACACTGGAGATTATACAGTCTGCTCCTGTTTTCATGGCAAATATGGTGTCTTTTTTTTTTTTGCAAGAACGCTGAAATACCTAAGGCTATAATGCAGCAATACCTATGTAACAAAACATTGAAAGTTATCTTTGTCACTCCCCTGCAAACCTGTTTCATGAGACGATATGTCTCCATCACTAATTTTCCCATGTAAATATAGCTTAACATCAATGAACCTCAGTATAGAAAAAGTTCTAGGACCTTCTGCATTTATTTTGGTTTTGCATCAAATATAACTTTTGTATTAGTCCTATTAGTCATTGTGATTTGCCTGAAAACACCAACATGTAACTCTGGTTTTGATCATGTTTAAACAAGGAAGCCTTTATGAAACCCTTATATGTGTATTTTCCTTTCCTGGAAAGATGTTGCATTTCAGTTTCAGCTGTCTCAGCTACAGATATCAATTGTTTGTTTTCTTTCAGAGGAACTGTAGTGATCAGAGACAAACTTTTTAAGTGCCTTACTTAAGCACTAATGATGAAGGGTTATGCATTGTATGAATATTTATTTACTTACAGGGGAGTTGTGAGGCACTCATCTGAAGTGTGAGTGCAATATGACGCTACTGGAGTCCTGTAATATCTGCATTATGCACACCCTTGAGTGTTTTATTGAGTGTATAAAATGTGCAGTTTTAATTGTGTACATTAATAGCTATATTAAATATTTTTTAAATGCAATTGCATAAAGAAATAGATTACATTTTCACGTAAGGGAAAACATGTACAGTCCTGTCAAAAATACAAACCAGATGGTCTGGATTACATCACTGAACAAGACAGCAAAGTAAATGAGGAGAGGTTAATCGCATATGATATGCCAAGTACTTCCTAATTGTCAACCTTCACATCCACTATCAAAGACCTAGATGTTTGTTTTTGTAAAATGGTAAGATTTATTATGAACAACTCAACCAATGCATGCTCAGGAAGAACAAATGAATTGGACTATTTAAGCAATAACCCATGCCTGGGTGTGGGTAATGCTGGATTTACCCATGGTTGGTGTGATTTGGTCATGACGGCGAAGCCTGAGTGGCCAAACAAAGACAACCGTGGGTAAATCCAGCATTACCCAAACCCAGAAGTGGGTTATTGCTATTATACAATGACATTATTTAAGACAAAAAATACTTACTTTTCTTAAATAATAGCATTGTATAATGCCTCCGTGTTGCCCTTCTGCAGCTGTCCGGTATTCTGTGGCAGTTCTGATGTACTGCGCTTGCGTATGCTTACGCAGTACATCAGAGCTGTCTGTGGAAACAATGGAGAAAGAAAGATCTCCGTTGCTTTTTAAAAGCTGTCTCGCTATGTTAAATGAGTTTAAAATAGTGAGATATATTAAAAAAAAGCAACGGAGAAAGGAAGATCTCCGTTGCTTTTTTTTAAGATATCTCACTATGTTAAACTTGTTTAGCGAGATTATAGCAACAGAGCTCTTCCGTTCTCCATTGCTACCAAAAACATAAAAAAATCAAGATTTATACTAATGGAAAAAGTCCAGGAGACTGGACCTTTTCCATTAGTATAAGTCAGATTTACAATGGGCACGCTGACCGATCAGCATGTATGTTTTGGAATATTAATGGGGGGTCATTGTATAATAACCAATAACTCATGGCTTTCCAATTCATTTTTGTAATTATCACACTTACACTGCAACTTAATTTCATTTTTAATGAAGAAGATAAACCACAAGTATGTTCTTTACATTGTGAAGTTGAAACTTAAATGTACATCACAAACTGCTACCCAACTGTTTGGTACAATATGAAACACATCGAGGCACTGTCTAAATGAACAGCTCCTAAAAGAAACATTGACTCATTCCTTCACTCTGAGACTTTTAGTGAATTTGCAAACCACAGGAAGTCAGTATTAACTACCATAGACCCTTACCTCTGTGAACTTCACTCACCTAACCCCTGACAATTGTGGCAACTCAGGACAAATATGGCTAGGCCTGTAAGGGCAATAGGGCCATTAGCCTAGTAACCGCCTATGAACCTATAAACCCATTAGGCTATAAACAGGGATGAAGAGTCATCAAATTCCACAATATTAGATTAAATACAAGACAAATGCAAGATATAAATGACAGTGTTTAAGAGAATATATACAGGACAGTTAACCGCACTTATTCCCATTCTAATTTGATACTGTATATGGAGCTCTCAGTTGTAGGTCAGTAACTGCCTCAATATCCAACAACAGAATTTTGATAGCTTATCTAATTCTACCCAGATATTAAATGCACGTATGTGTGCCACACTGGCTGCCACATTAGAAATGTGGTAGTAAGATTCATATCTGAGAGACACACATGAAAAGAAGTGCTTGTATGCGCTTATTGAAAAAGTTACAGGCTTAAGTTATTTTCTATAACTTACCATTGGTGACATGGAAATATATGTCTGACAAATCATGTAATGCATGATAAGGAACCTAGGTTATTGGTAAACATCAAAATGTTAACACATAGTAAATTATTAAGAGGAAAAGATTAAACATTCCTGATTCCAAAAAGGTATATCTGCTACCATGCCCACACTCCTTACACAGTTGTTATTGGGATCTTGGAGCAGGTTACATCTAAATATAAGATGCTTTGCCATACACAATGCATTGAAGAAGTCATTTGACTCTTGGTCTGTAAGTAGTATATAGTTTCATAGTTTCATAGTATAGTACTAGGCTATCTGCCCTAGGGCATTTATAAGCCTAGCCAAAGTGTACGTGGCTTTTGCCACCCCATGTAATGATACAAAAGTGTACAATTTAAATTAAATTTAGTTTACTGTGCCTCTATCTAGCAATGACACAGAGATGACCCCCGGGGTAAATCTACGATCACCCATCCATTCGTCCAGATTTCTCTTGAAGAGAGTCAGTGAGGGGCTCTGCCTAACGTGGACAGATAACCTGTTCCAGAGTGCGGGAAGCCTCTGAGTTATGAATTTGTCCCTCCAGCATGTCTTATTCATATTTGTGCTGAGGTTTAGATCTTTAGCTCTCGTGGCTCTGATGGATTTGGACTTTTAGAGGTGGAACATGTCCATTAATTCTGAATTGGACATGGCCTTGTACATAACGCACAGATCACCTCTGAGTAGATGGTATGCTACTGAATAGAGCTGGAGCTTTTTCAGTCTGGCAACATATGACATATGCTGGAGACCCTTGATCCTCTTGGTAAGGTACTTTTGGGGTCTCTCCAGCTGCTGCAGGTGCTGGGTGAGGTACATACCAAATGGGGCATTGTACTCAATCATAGGCCTGATAAGGGAGGAATATAAGGGTACAATGACATCCTTTGATCTGGATGTGAATCCCTTCATGATAAGGTGGGCAAGGCAGAAGGTCTTTCTAACCACTTTGGCGACGTGGGTGTCAAATGAGAGGTCAATGTCAACTTGGGTCCCCAGGTCTCTGATTGCTTTTTCCGTACTTAATGGATTACCACCTATGTGGTAAATTGTGGGTACTTTGTTTTTTCCGAAGGGGATGACTATACATTTTTTGGCATTTAGTTTAAGGCCATGGCTCTGCCACCAGTCATCTGTTTCTGTGAGGCCCTTCTGGAGGATGCATGTGTCAGCTGGTGTGTTGACTATGGCACCTAGTTTGCAGTCATCTGCAAACTTTGTCAGCCACAACCCCCCCATGTTTGCCTGCACATCTGATAAATAAATGCCAAACAAGAAGGGTCCCAAGACAGAGCCCTGTGGGACTCCACTTGTGACTGGCTTAGAGTCTGACATAGCTCCAGCTATTCTGACTTTGTGGGTTCTGTCCTTTAGCCAGTTTGCAACCCATCTTGTGACAAACGGGTTTACATTTAAGCTGTTGAGCTTGTCTATGATGCCTGAGTGGGGTATTGTGTCGAAGGCTTTTGCCCGATCCAGGTAGGCTGTATGAATTGCTTTGCCTTCATTTGTGGCTCTAGTGACTGTTTCAAAAATGTCCACCAGGTTTAAAAGACAGGATCTGCCTTTTACAAAGCCGAACTGGGTAGGGTCAATTGTCTGTAAGTCCCCGATGTCTTTGTTTATGAGTTCCATAATGATCCTTTCCATAGCTTTGCAGACCAGGCTGGTCAAGCTTATGGGGCGGTAGTTTCCGGGGTCTGTAGAGGTGCCACCTTTGTGGAGTGGGACCACTGTAGCTGTACGCCAGTGTTCAGGGACGTATCCTGTAGCAAGGCTAAGATTAAACAGTGTTCTTATGTGCGGTTTAGCTCCTCTAGGAGTTCACGTAGCACGCAACCTGGGACACCGTCAGGTCCCATGGATGCTGTATTTTTAGCTTTGCTGAGGGCAGCTCTCACCTGGACATCTGAGATTTCAGGGAGGTTGCATTCAGCTGAGATATTTATTTTGTCTTTTGGGGGAGAGGGAGGGGAGAAATCTGCACTGAACCTGTCTGCCAGTATGTTGGCAATATCTGTGGGTTCAGTGTATTTTTTGCCATTATGAACTAACTCTGCACATATCCACCCAGGTTTCTAACATAACTGAAGAAGGCCTTGTGATTGTCTTTAGTGTCCTTAGCGATTTTTCTCTCGAAGTTGGCCTTTGATGATTTTATTAGCGAACGTAGTTTTTTGCTAGTGCTGACCAGGGATGCCTCCCCTTTATGGGATTTTGCTCTGTCTTGCAGTAGCTTCCTTCTCTTGTTATAAAGTTTGTTTATGGCTGGGGTCCACCAGATAGGATGCCTGCTTTTGGTGGAAAGGGTCTTGGTTTTATTTGGGATTGCATGATCCATGCATTCTTGGAGATGCCCATAGAAAGCATTTGTGAAGGATTCTGCAGTGTGGGATGTGGTTTCCACTGGCCCAGGGGGCTTGAAGGATACCATTTCACTCCTAAGGAGTGTAAAGTCGGCTTTTGAGAAGTTTCTCACTGTGGTCTTTTGTGCTGGGGGTGGAGGTGGGATATGAATATCTAGGGTTATTAGTTTATGGTCTGATCTCACTAGTGAGGGGTACACTTCCGGTGTTGAGCATTTTGTCCCCATGTTTGCGATGATCAGGTCAAGTATATTATTTCCCCTTGTAGGGGAGGTGACTAGTTGTTCCATCGCATTTGAGTTGATGAATTCCAGGAACCTTTGGGCTAGGGTGTTGGGGCTTGAGTAATGCACCCAGTCTATGTTTGGGTAGTTGAAGTCTCCCAATATGATGGTATTTGGTGAGACATTCATATCCTCCAGTGTCTTCAGGAAGGCTGAATAGAGTTCCTGAGATTGCGAGGGTGGTCTGTAGCATGCTACAAGTTGTATAGCAGTTTTGCCTACGGTTAGTTGCACATGGATGGTCTCCAATGCTTCGTGCATTGCCACTAACCTGGAGGTGTGGGTGTCTTTAATGAATATGGACACTCCCCCTCCTTTTGTGGTTCGGCCCAGGTTTTGGGGCCGAAAAGCATGATACGAGGTATAACCTGGTAGGGCTGGGGTGCTCTCATGAGCCTTGAATCAGGTTTCAGTTACTGCACAGACATCGATGCTCTCCATACTGAGGTGTGCCTTGAGAGCCTGCATCTTGAGATTTATACTTCTGGCATTGAGCAGCATTACCCTAAGTTTTTTTCCTTTATTGTTTTCTAAGGTGGTGGGTTTGTCTTTTGAGCCTTGCCTAAAAAAAGGCACTATGGGGTTGGCAAGAGCCTTAGCCAATATCCGGAAGCCCAGTGGTGACAGGTGCAAGCTGTCCCTTGTGAAGCAGCGTGGCTTGTCCAGCATGTCATCCCAAGCAGACCCTACATTGGATCCCCCTAGAATGACACCAGTAATTGAGCCAATTATTAAAGCTGATCATCTTGTCTTTGTATTGTGACATCATTCTTGGTGAGGGCAAGATGCTGCTCAGGGTCAGGGTCATACCAGCTTGCTACATAATCAGAGAGCTCCTCTATGTCTCTTTTCATGTAGTCCAAGGAGGTACATCTCAGGTCATTCATGCCTGCATGTACAATGACGGAGTCATATTTGTACTTGCTTTGGAGTGACCTGAGTGCTTGTGTTATGTGGCGGATCCTAGCTCCCGACAGGCAGCTCACCGTTACCCTCTCTTTGTTCAGCCTGGTAAGCGGGACGTCAGTGTGTCTGCTATAGAGTCACCTATTACTAGTGTATCAGGCATGGTGTTTCGCCTTAAGGGCTGTGATTGTTTGGCACACTGACTTTGTGTACTATGTGCTGCTTGTGCAGAGTTTTGTGGTGGTGTTTTCTTGGATGTCTGCTTTGGGAGCCTCTGTTGTTTTGGTAAGTTTTTTATTAGAGCCTCCAAGTATGTCTTTGTGTTACTATGTGTTTGGTTTGCAGTTGTGGTTGGTTTATGTGAGACTGGGTTTGTTGTGTGTGTGGTTACCTTCTCCTCCTGTCTGGTCTTGCTAGTCCTGTGTTGAGAGAGTTCAGCCTCCAGTTTGGCTATATAGTTGCATCTCTTACATGTGTTTGTGTTTGTTGGGAGGAGGAGAGGGTTGTCTGTGTACATGAGACAATTGTAACATTGTCTCAGGATTCCCAGATTAACCAGCTGAACTGGAGAGGATGTCAGTAATATACCACTCAACATGCCAGAATAGTATAAGGGGGTGATGTGTAACTGGGTCAGAGAGAGGACTTTGAAGGGAAGTGGGTATTAGCACGGGTTGTAGGTGGATGTAGTGCTTACGTTAGTTTAAGGGTGCTTCACTTAAAAGAAAGGTTTTAGGAGCAAGTGCTAGGCTTATGATAAAGCGAATAGACTGATTTTGTTGAAAGTAGAGCTTTCTTAAGAGAAAAATTGAAGTGCAGACTTGGCGGAGCCAGGAATAGTTTAAGCCTGTTTAACCGACGCTGCACTATGCGCACAATCGCGCAAAGCCGCGCAAACGCGGATTTTAAACAGGGAACTTCAAAAGAGCTGGAAATGGTCCAAAACGACCAATTACTACAAGCTCTTGTGCTGAGGTCACTCCTTCAGGGACAGATAGGCTGCTCAAGGCTCCCCACTCCCACTGGTGAGCAAAGAATCTTCCTTCTATCCAAGTAAGGCAATGGACAACACAGGAACTACACCACAGTCCAGAATACAGCAAAGCCTGTATACTGGTCTAAACTAGTCGAGGAAGGCGGGAAAACAAGGATATTTTTTTTTTTTTTTTTTTTTTTAAGTTAAAAAGTACACAGAAATGCAGGAAAACCAGTAATAAATCACTTACATAGGCTAGCTCATTTAGTGGGTAGCCTCAACAGTTAGATTTAACAACAAACTTTCGACCAAATGTAACTTTAAGTGCAGATAATGTACAATGCAAAAAAACAGGTAATAAAGCAGTATAAACTTGTTCAAAGTAATATACTCTTGAAATGTGCAATCCTCACATTAATGATCTTTAGCCTTAATGGAGTGTAGCCAAACTATGAAACTACAGTGATGCCATATTTCAGGAGTGTAGTATTGTAGGCTGTTGTGATGATGTGAGTGGCTACATCAGAGAGTGAGGGGTGGGGTTAAGCCTCAATCAGTAAAAAATCCTCAGGGCTGTAAGAGTGATACTCTCTGTGATCAACTCTTGTCCTGCAGAGAATAGATGGGCTGAATGATAATAGAGGCTGATGGTTGGCAGGCAGGTGAGGTGGGAGGGACAGAAATGATAAAAAGAAAGAATATATTTTTAGGTATCATGTAGCAGGCCATAGAAATAAAAACTGACAATCCAATGCAGAGGTCTCCTCTCTCGAGTAGGGGGAATTCAGAGTAATCAGTCCAGGTCCTTCCTGTCCCTGTGTTCAGATGAAAACCA
>NC_056729.1:219311257-219416257 GCF_019279795.1 Protopterus annectens | reverse complement strand
CCAGTAAAACTACCATTCTACAAAAGTTACTACTGTTAAAACAGAACAAAATGATTAAAAACATTTTCAAACATTATGGTAGCCCTACAACCTTAAAATAGACGCAACTTCTCCCCCACAAAACGTTTACAGTTAGATAACACTACTTTTGAACTGATAGAAATGTGTGCTACATTTTAAACTACATTACAGTCTTGAGACAATCCATTAAAAGACGACACTCCTAACTTTAAACTTTCCTTAAGAGTAAAGTAATTATTTATCAGTAAAAAATAAAAGAATTGTATTTTTTTTTTCCCTCAAAGCAATTTATCTGCTCAGTTATGGAAAACACAAGCTAACTGCCAATCTGCAACAGTCTCAGAGGAACATAATCTTTGGTGGCAGTAATGCTTAAAGGGCTTCACACCCAAACTCGTCTTTAAGTCAGCTCAGCTCAAGCTGCATGACAGTTGGGGTGCATGGAGGGTGCCCTGAAGCTTTGTAAGCTGGCCGGTTGTTATACCCTTGTCAGGATATAACTCCATATAGCTAAGGCTACTGCAGCAGTGATCACTATGAAGAACATCAATGCTGTTAGTTGAACGCTATCTAACCATTTCAGTGAGCACTCACAGAACTGTCACATTATAGATAACTAAGCCAGTAATAAAAGTGTTACAAACTATTAAAATATGAATTCTAAGACTTGTTTTCCATGAATACTATTGGAACTCAGCTTCAGTGTAATACACTAGACACTGGTGCTGCCTGGACCATGCAGCCAATGGTTTAATCCAGGAGACACTTAATGCTGTTCTCATAGGTATGCATAATAAAGTCTCAGCAATTACATAGGCATGCATAATAAAGTCTCACCTATTGGAGGTTTCTAAATTAGAAATACACTTTTCCATGAATAGACAAAAATATATGAAATATCATGACAACCACAGGTGTTGCCTGGAAAGCAAACACCTTGGGGACACTTGTTTGATATATATAAGTACAGAAGGAATAAAAGCTAATCGGACAAATCAAAGCAAAATCCACTCTGCTATAAGGAACTAGTCTAAATAAACCCAGGAGATTTTGGAATCAGTGAACTTGTTATAAAATCAAAGCACTATGGCAAAGCTATGACAGCAAGAGAGCAATTTACCCAATGACATACTTGGAAGTAAATTTTCTAATTTCTTTACATTTGTAAAATAGTAATTAAACAGGGAAACTAAGCACTTGACCAAAACAACACTGGAACATACACCTCAGTATGTAAAACCCACCAAGGTGGGGGGCTTTGCACACCACACCCCCCAGTGTTGGGGGCTATGCCTCCCACCCCCTAACTATATATACCAACTCTGACACCGCACTACAGTGGGGAAAATGGCAAATGTGTGCTGCTGGCCAACAGCTTCCTTTCCCTGGGTCATTTCTTATTGGATATGAACGTTTGCTGAAATGAAAGTTTGATGGTTAGGGTCCGATGAACAAAGGTTAGTTGAAGTGAAACTTTAATGAATTATTACATACTCGTTTTCCAAGACCATATTAGCAACATAATTACTTATTCAATGTATACCTGCTTCAAAGTTCTAAACAAAGATGAGCTTAAGCTATTCTTTCTACAAAAAGGTAATTTCTGGTAGTACTATTTAATATAACAATCTTTAGAAAAACAGAAGCAGCTTTACCTTAAAGCCCGGCAAACCAATGTATGTTCCTGTAAGCAATTAAACATTTGAAATGAATACCATTAGAAAACAAATGAAGTTTATAATTGTCAGTTTATCTCACACAACTTTTATTCATGCCATCCTATGTAGATGAGATGCCATGTAAAAGTGGTATACATCAACAAGACTAATTACTTCTTTGAATCAATACCTACAGAATGCAAACAAAGTAGGTACAAACATACAGGACACAAAACCAAAATTTCCCTTCTAACTGAATGGAGCAATCTACCTACCTATCCATATAAGGTCAGCTGTATACTGCCAGCTTTTGAAGATGTATACAAATCACACCTTCATTCAGCAAATGCCAACAAAACCTGCAAATTCGCTTAAACCCATCTATTAGTCTACTATTTGTACCAGTTAAAGTAAGTCACTTCACTATAGCTGACCATCATTACTAGTTTCCTATGTTATCAAGCCAACTCTCCTCTGATAAACATGTACTTCCCCTCTGATAAACATGTACTTCCTTCAACTCTCAGAATCAGCATATATTTACCCTTCTATTTGATACTTAGTTTTTCCACACAGTCAACTCTCCTACCATTCTACATGTTTCTGTGATAGTTTCTTTTACCTGCTTTCAATACCACTTCCTACTTATTATCTGTTTGAGATACAGTGGCATAGCTAGGGGAGGGCAAGAGGGGCTGTCCACCCCAGGAGGCACTTTTGGGATTGTCTACTTTAATAGTTTTAATTTAAAAAGAAAAAAGATTGTTTTTCTAAGGGTATTCTTCTTTAAGAACAATCCCTTAGCATCACATCTGTGCATAAGCTGTAGACATCTTTTTCTTCTTCCCATCCGCCCGTGCGTGCAATTTTTTAAATACAGCTTTGCCAGTTCCAAGTAAGAAGAGTTGAGTTTTGTTATTGATCTCACAATCATTTTGCTGCCTGTTCCATGTAAGGATTTTTTGCTGCTGGGTTCACCCGACCTCGTGTTTAATGTTATTCAGGCTCGAACCCTGTACCTTTGGTTCAAGGAACAAGAGCCTGAATTGTCTACCCCTACCACCACTTGTGATTCCAGCTGTCAACTGTCCAGATTTTTACAAAATGCCTGGAATGTTTGGCTCATACTTTTGGTCTGCTCCTCTTAAAATGCATGGTTTTCTGACAAATCAGTGAGAAGAAATGAATTCATTAAATATTTATGGCCATTTAAGTTTCAGTCTTCCTATCTTTCAAGAAACCCATGGTAACACAAACTGCTTTAGTCTAGCAACTTTCTAAGATTATACAAGCTATCTTTAAAATGTCTTTCTGGTTTTGGGCCTATGCCCCCCCCCCCAATAAATATTGGCTTTTTCCAGATTTCCTGTGTTGCAAGGTTGAGAGATTTAATTGAGTGTCTAGTGGATTTTACAAGGAGCTGAGAGCTTCAGGGGAAGACAAGTTTAGTGCTGCTTATGCCAAGTCTGCTTGCATTGTTAGTAGCATAACAGGTACTTGCTTTTGATGCAGAAGGCTGTGGGTTTTACTATCACAGTAGGTAGATGGATTGCTGATACTGTACTGTGTTGTACTTTAAAGGGAGTCGATGCTGCAGTCCTGTGAATGTCCTCCTTTGGAGGAGATACCTAGTAACTATGAACCTGTTATTAGTTTGCCATCCATTCTCTATTACAGTATTACTAGCTTATCATTATTAAATGTAAGGTAGGCAATGTATTCTTCAAGGGCAATGAGCACTTTATTTGTAGATGAAACAATGAAATATAAAGTTGTTTGCTAGCCGCAAACTCTTCATTAGTTACAGATCTCGTTAATGTGGAATTATTTAGATGACTTTTACGTCTGCAAAGATTGTGCATATTTACTGACATTGTTGGACTGTAATGACAAAAGTTTGAGTGGACTTTTATGATGGAAATGTTCTGAATTGGGCAGTTTTGTTATTATTGGTTCATACATTTTGTTTTATTGCTTAATGGAAAAAATGTTCAAAACAATAAAGTTAAAACACTCTCTAGGTGTGCTGTATTATACAAGGGACATAATTCAATACAATCAAGAAGTGACTCAAAGAAGACATGTATGTTTGTTAGGTCCTAAATATGTGTACAAAGGGCCTATGATTTGAAAACATCCCAAAGGTAAGCTTTATCCTCCACTAGCCAGATGTATTTTCTTTGAATGTGGGTTTCAATTCTGTTTCAAGGGCAGAGAAGTTTTAATGCTAAGTCTGTTTTCATTGTGAGACTGTATTGCTTTGTTTAATAGATGTCAACCAGTGTTTGTGCTTTAAAATTTAAAATAAAAGTTTTAAGTTAAATCCAAATAATTATTGTAGAAGTAAAGCATAAAGCAGTATGCACATTACAGTGTTATGGTAAATGGGGAGAAATAGCCAAGTTTTGGGACACTGGAATGGCTGCAGGGGGAGTTTGTGTATGGGGGGCCCCATTTGACCATGATTTTGTGAGGCAGGTGGCAAACTCAAAGACAGCCCTGGGGCAGCACAAACTCTAGCTATACCACTATCGAGACATTGGTGCCAAGAAATCTTGGCATCCATGTCGAGAACACATAATAAATGGTTACGATCAGAGACATGATCATAATTCTTTGTAGTGTACAGAGATTTATCTACTCCATTTACTAGAAATTACAGATGAAAGCACTGAGAGTTTTGTCAGCTTTCAAACCATAAATCAAAATGTGTCTTATGTTTAAACTCACCTTGCCATACCTCTCAACTGTGCAGATTTTTGCTAAATATCAGTATTTTTTCCTAACATATCTGATTTGGTCCTCATAAAATTTGTGGTTTTCTGACAAATCACTAAGGACTGAAATCACTGAGTAATGATAGACATTTGAGTTTGCAAATCCATATCCTTCAGAAAAGTCCGGGCTAACACGAATCATGTTACTCTGTCATTTTCTTTTTTTTAAGTTTGTAAGTCAGAGACACGTACTGGCACAGACAGCAGTAACAAACACATAGCTTATTATTACATCAAAGTTGTTTAATGGCCACTACTGGCAGATTCGAATGTCCAGCACAAGACTCAACCTTAACATGTTAAGTGAGGGGGGGTCCCCACTGTAGTAGTGCTTTGTCTTCATACAGATATTAGAGGCTAATCACCACACTGCATGCACTACAATGTAGCTAATACAATTTTCATAATCAGTGTAAATAGAATCACAACTGACACTATTTTAGAAAATTTGTAATGACATTTAACGTGGAAATTGTGGCATACTTTACAAGAGTTTGAGTATACTAACATATTAAATGCACAAATGTGTCTATATATTTTTATTTATGTAGTGTTGCACTTTTGTGACACAATCCATTTCAACAAGGTGGCTAGTTTCCTATAATTTGTAGTACTATTTTATTTTTTCCTGTTGGGGTCCCCCTCTAGTCACCCTGAAAATGTACATATCTCAGCATAAGTAACTCCAACAATGAAACATACATAGCTACATAAATGCATAAATAAATAAGTATATGTATACACAGAAAGCATATTTCAGCCACTTGGACTGCTGGACTAAGATACTTTTGCCCCTGACATTTCCTGCCTCTGTGTGTGTGTGTGTGTGTGTGTGTGTGTGTGTGTGTGTGTGTGTGTGTGTGTGTGTGTGTGTGTGTGTGTGTGTGTGTTTAGGTATTTGTGTTTATACCTAATTACATTTGTTTGTGTATCTGTATATGTGTACATGTGTGTTTTGTTTTACTGTAAACCTTGCCACCATATGCATGTTATACATAAAGCAGTACACATTGTGAATTTCATTATTTGTTTGCACACATGCATACATCTGTGATATATACAGGCAAGTGTGCGTTTGTTTTTGCTGTAAGGTTTGTAGCTATGTGCATGGAGTAAATTTGCAGCATGCATGTTTACTTTCATTGTGGCAGTTTGCCACGCTATATCAAAAATTTATTTTTAAATTTAATAAGAGCTTGTAGTGTTGAGCAAATTTCACTCCATGTCTGTTTCTCATTACCACCAACCAATGATGATGCTGCTACATTTTTTGAAATGGCTACTTAAATACTTTAATGAAACAAAGCACAAATTTATTTTCCAGTATTCTTTCATTTTACGTGTGCAAGAGTTTTGATGTAAATTAGATGACACCTTTCTGGCTGCCAGTAAAGCATCTTATGAAGTCATAAACAGAATAGTTTCTAATATACATTAATTGCAATATATTATGCTTCTGGGTGAGAAACTGCTTCAGCTACACTTTGTCATCTAACCTTCCAATGTCATGGTCAGTTTGTGGCCATTTATGGAGTTTGGAACTATTGAATTTCTTTTCACCTTCCTGTGGAGTGTGGTTTGAAAAAGCCTTACTAAATTACAAAATATATAACATATCGTGTTACATGGAAGTGGTTACACTGGTCATTAAATGCAATGAACTTGTGTCTTCTTCCTCTGATTTCTCTTGTAAACAATCTTTCATCTTCTCAAAGCTTTTTTTTTCTGTAACACAGGTTATCAAAGGGTTCCGTCTCATATCCTGTCACCTAATTAATCTGCCTTCACATTCTTTTCTATTTGAAACCCTTTTAAGGATGAAGAGTGACCAGAGAGTTTAATAAGTCTATGCTGTTTTTACTTAACTGCTTTTCTTAGTTTTCATTTCCTTTTTTTTTTCATTCTTTATCTGAAGATCCATTACCATAGTTTCCACACGTTGCATATAAGCATCACTCATACTGTTGTGATTTCCATTAACCCTTTGTATCGGGTAATGTACCTACCCATTATTTTTATCTTTTTATCTTAAAAAGCATGCATATAATTGTGCTCCAAAATAAAACAATTGTAAAGAAAATTATTAATTTTCTATTGTACCTTAAGTGATGCAGAATGAAAATCACATTTTTTCTTTCTCTCCTTTCCCTGTATTGGTTCACTGACAGGCTTTTTAGTTTCAGTTGCAAACATTGCCGACTATTACAAGTAACTCATTTTACAGCCTACTAACGTGTTTTTAGATAGCAGCTCACGAAATCCACATCTGTAATAGTATCTCTGCAAAAGGGAAAGGAATTTAGCATTACAAAACAATATATTCCCATGGATTAGTTGCTTCAAAAATGACCTGAACAATGAATATAAAATGTCTCTTCTTCAGACCAACTTATTTTATTCTACCTTTAATTTTAATTTTCTGTTTATGGACTCGGATACTTCATTACAAAATCCTCAATACAATGTGTACCTGTTTATTGAACAAGAGTTATTCTGAGAGCAAACAGCTAGAACAAAAATAAATAAATAAAAATGCTTTCTAATGAAAAGGTTTTATTTCCTGTTGTGATAAGCACCGACTGTTTTACAACATTTATTCCGATGACATGAAATAAGAAATAAAGTGAAATACTTTATTCTGTAAAGAAGTTTTGTTCCATGTAGTGAGTGGAAGTTATGTGCTCATTGCTAATTGCTTCCACTTTGCCTATTTATAGGAACTTTGTTTAAAAGGTTTCTGTTGTGTATCTGCTGTGATGAATAGCAGATCACTTTATTCAAGTTGTTCCATTTCCTTAGAACTGAAGCTAATTTACTATATTCTCATGCACTCTAAATAAAGCTACAGTTGTTTAACTCCCCTAATTTGAATGCATGTGAACAAAACACTTATTTTACCCCTCATTACTTGCGCTGTAGTAATTAATGTGTTATTTGTGTTTGCCATTGCCATCCTGATATCAAGGATTTGTTTTACAAGACTTGATATAATGAAATATTGATATTTTATACCTTTTTTACACCTGTTCATTGTCTATTTTGTCTTCCTGGCTCTGAGCTCCTACACCTTCTAATTTAAAGTATTTTACTCCGTGCTGTAGTTTGTTTTTCTTACTGCTGAAGCCACAATACAACTTTCCTCAGAATATTTATGTAAATTTTCCCTTTTCTAGGTGTAACTGTTTATGAAATGATTAAGGAAAATACACTAGTAGGGAATGAGTAACTCATATTTTACTGACAGTGAAGGGCACTGTTTTATTGCATTGGCACAGCCTGTATGACCAGACTAGACAGTCCCTACCATGATTAAATATGTGAATTGTTCACATCATTGCTACAGTATTTTGTTATAATTTGATACATTTTTAAACCATCAATATACCTTTTTACAATATCATTAAATAATAATGATAATTCTTCTTCTTCTTTCTGCTTTTGGGTCACCACAGCGGATCACCTGTCCGCTCATGATTGGCAGTAGAGTTTTACAGTGTCGAGTTGCCAGCCCGGCGCCCAACTTTCCACAAAAGGCACACACACACACACCTAGGGCCAATTAAGAGTGTCCAATCCACCTGCATCATGTCTTTGGGAGGAAACCGGAGCATCCAGAGGAAACCCACACAACCACAGGGAGGACATGCAGACTCTGCACAGAAGGCACCTCAGCCAAGTATTGAACTGGAGAACATCTTGCTGTGAGGCGACAATGCTAACCACTGCACCACTGTGGCTACTTATTAAATAATAATAATAATAATAAAACCCTCTATTCTTTTTCCATCCCTCTGTAATGATACTTGTTGGTAAAGATGGCTGTAACCTATACTAGGTGTTCACGTGCTAACACAAACAAATGTTCAGTGCACTCAGCTGCTATATTATATGTCATCTGAACTGTGACAGAAGAGTAAAAGGAACAAGTGAGTTATTTGCCACATTTCTGATTAAAAACATTTCTGATTAAAACATAAGTATATTTGATAATGGATTTTAGTCAAAATAAAAGTTTTAGATTGTTTTCCTTTTTTCTACTTAGTGAGGATCGAATGCATTTTTTATGGTAGCCACACATCTTTCATTGGAACTACCTAATTTTGTGATGTAGGACAGCAAATTTTTCCTCATGTCTGGGATGCAAAGCACATACAATGGAGATTAAATCATCCCATTGAATAGCTGCTATATTCTAGGCATTCTCTTTAGCCTTGAGATTTTCAAGCTGTAGTATAGTCTATTAGTTCTCTGAGATGCACAACTATTTTGGGTCAGTAGAGAACATTGCAGTGGAGGTTGCTGACCAGAATATATTATAGTATTCTGAAAAAATGTTGTTTAAAAGCATGCAAGAAAAATGACAGCTCTGTACAATTTTTAACTCAAATATATAACAAGGAATGGTTTGAGATGATTGAATATTAGCACAGTTGATGTATACCTAAAATTAAAATAGCTTTTGGGGTATAACTGAATAAAATAAATTCAAATTGTGGTTTGACAGGTCAAACTCAATTATAGAGGGATGAGTGTCATGAAGTAGCATGCCGTGTTTTATCTCGGTCTGTGACAAATGTCATGATTAGTTTAACCCTGTGCTGGTTGTGTGACTTGCTGATTTACTCCTGCTGTTAGACATTAGTGATCTTGATATGACGTCCTGTTTCACTTAACCTTGTACTAGGTTTCCAAGTCCTTCTAAACCTGCTGAGAGTGTCTTGACTTGATAACAATGCCAAGCATCTGCTTGTTGTATGACATCTTTCTTAGCTGCAGTTTCCTGCATCCCTGTCTTTGTTACCCAGTTAAACACAAACAATTGTTTTACTGTTAACATGGTCCTTTGTTAACCTTTAATCCACTAGAGGGATATCTGGCTCTGTTAATCTTTGTGTGCCTCATGAATCTTTTAACTGCTTGCATGGGGGGGGGATCTTACTCACTTAACTCTGTCAAGCATTTGCTAAATCAGTTAATTTAACTAAATACAAGTGCCTCTGCAATTCCTGGTGACTCCCCTGAGCAAACTTCCTGCCTTGATCAACAACATTCCAACTCCATGTATGACTTTAAACTACATGTCTCTGATGTCCAGGTACTGAAAATAAACCCTACAGTCTGTTTTTTGTTAGGGAGAGACAAGTCAACAAATGTAAAATATTGTGTGGTTTCTTACCGATGCATGTTTTTTTTCTTTAAGAGAAAGTAAAAAGGCTGTTTCCTGGGATATATTCAGACTGAGTAAGGGTTGACAAGTATAAGCTTATATGTTTTCCCATATTTTACTCTCTTACATCCAACCCTCCCCTTTCATAATTTCCTTATTTACATAAACAATACAAAGCAAAACATTTAAAAATTCAGATGCAATGGAGCTATTGATTTAAATAGGAAAATAAGACAATGAAATGAAAATCAAAGGGGGTAACATCTCGTATTATATAAGGAACTACCAGGCATGAGTCACTATAAGAAGCAGATTGTGCTTATCACCAAGAATGGGGGATAATTCAAATGTTAGTTGTTAACAGGAAAATGTGTTTTATGTGGACTATAAAAGGTGGGAGAAAGCCTAGACAATTCACATGTTTAAAATACGTACTTCCTTTTAAGCAAGACAATTGAAACTGATCAACATTACGTTTTTGCATAATAAAGATAATTTGTGTATATGTGAATCAGATTACGTGAAGGTCATGTAACAAAAATACTGTGAATATTAGATTTCTGTCAAAGAAAGTCCATGAAGCTAGTATTGTTTTGACCATTTTGGAAGTAGTATTTAATACTTAATTTGAATCTCCTTAATCTGAGGCTAACATTTGCAATCATGTGTTGTAAACGATACAGTCATTAACTCTGAGAAATGCTAAGCTAGAATGCCAACCTGCATGCATGTTTAGCAACTGTTCATCTCACAAGTGTATATATAACAGAAGTTAACAACATCACTGTGATGAAAAGTACTTGATTTCAACTGCATGCATTGTTTTATGGAAATAACTGGTCCTTGGTTGTAACTCTTTCTCATAGGATCTGTTGAATATGTAGTGCCATATGAGGTATCTCTTTTCATTTCTAAAGTCCAAAACCTTTGTAATTAAGGGAGATTTACTCCCACAAACTAGGTTATCCTCTCACAGATACTCATGCTCTTTGCACTTCACTTATATTCAGACATGTTTGCATTTGTTGTTTTTCGTATAATTCTAATGCTGTTTTATCTTTCTGAATTACTCTCCATGTTTCTTGAAATTACTATTTTCACTTTGGTGCATGTCTTTTACAAATCAATAATTTATAAATGTTTGTGTGTGTGTGTGTGTGTGTGTGTGTGTGTGTGTGTGTGTGTGTGTGTGTGTGTGTGTGTGTGTATACTTATCTCCTACTCTCTCATTTAGTTACATTTTGCTCCTTCTCAGTGTTTGTGTATGTATGTTTGTATGTGAGTGCATTTGTGTGTGTGTATTTCTTTGTGTGTGATCTTGTTTATCTCATGCTGTCTCATTTTTACTGCGTTTTCCTCTGTCCTAGTGTGTGTGTGTGTGTGTGTGTGTGTGTGTGTGTGTGTGTGTGTGTGTGTGTGTGTGTGTGTGTGTGTGTGTGTGTGTATGTGTGTTTGCATGTGCATGCATGTGCTTATATCCTGCTCTCTTATTTTGAAGCATTTTCCTCTTTCTCAGTGTGTGTACATGTGCAAAGTTGTATGTGTGTGTGGGGGGGTGTATATGTATGTATGTATGTGCTTGTGTGTGTGTGTGTACTTATCTCCTACTCTCTCAGCTGCTGCATTTTTGCACTTTCTGTCATTTTAATTTTTCCAAATCGTTTGGGTTTCTAATACCATGATGGGAATGGACCCCATGCCTAAGTCAAAGTATGATTAAGGTTCATGAAATTAGTATTGTTTCACTCTTTGATGTTAGCCAAAAGTGCTTTTCACAGCACCCACAATGTGCCCAGTAATGACGCCTTCTGCAATTTGTACGGTGTTACATGAATAGCTAACATATCTAAATACAATTGTAAATTCTTTTTTACAAGACCAGTTGCTCCTACTAATATTGGGACCGTCTGGGTATCTTTATTCACATGGCTCTCGTTTCTGCCTGCAGATCAAGGTATTTTATGACTTTGTGTCTCTCTGTAAGCAAGACATTGTAGTCACTAGGTGTGGCGATTTCAATGATCAATGCTACTTTTGTCTTCTTTTCTTGGAGCACTATATCTGGTTTTCTAGCATCTATCTTTTGGACTGTTGGTATTAGGTGATCCCATGTGATGTAAACTTCATCATTTTCTGTGATTCTCTGTGGCTCATGTTTCCACTGCTTTTCAGCCACTTTGATACCATAATGTTTGCACAATCTCCAGTGTAACAATCTTGCCACATTATTATGCCTTTTAGTATACAGTCCCTCTGCCATAAGAGAGTGACAACCAGCAATAAGGTGTGTGACTGCTTCCAATTTGGTTCCACAAAACCTACATATATCTGTTTTGCCCACATGTTCAATAGACTTAGTAAACCAACGTGTATGTAGCCCACTATCTTGAGCTGCCAATATTAACCTTTCATTTCTTGATGTAAATTTGCCTCTCCATAACCATTCCTGCATTCGTTCTTGATCAACATGAGGCTCTTCCAGAAGTTTTCTATACTTGCAACTATATTTATGTTTTTTTCCACATTTCTTGTCTTCTCATCTGATCCTTCATCTTATATTCTTTCTTTTGTTTTTTAGCACATTCATTTGCTACCTGATTTTTATCCACTTCTGGTTTGATTTCCATTCCTGCTTGACGTTGATATGCTTCTGCTAAATTAAGCGGAGATGTCATCTTAGATTTATTCTCTTCATGTTTCAAAACATTGACCACATTTGGATCTTGTGAGGTCAGTAGATAGGTGTGGAGTCCCACGATTGCAGATCTATACATGTAATCAATTTCAAGGAGGCCCATCCCTCCTTCAGAACGAGGAATATAATATTAGTATTCACTGATTTTTATAAATCATTTGGTGAGCATGAAACATCCTTCTTGTTTTAATATCCAATCTATCCAACACTTTTTGGGGCTCCAAAACTATAAGTTAGGACAGGAAGAGCAAATTGATTTATAGCTTGGATCTTATTCCTAGGTGTCAATGCTGTTTTCACGATTAATTTAAGTCTTCTAAAGTACTCATTACTAAGCTTTATTCGCATTTGGTTATGTTTTATTGCTGATCCTTCATCAATTCCCAAGTATTTATACACTCCCTCTTGCTCAAGTTCTTCTATATCACATTCTTGTCCCAAACTGATATTTTCCTGGTGCTGCAGTTTTCCTGCTTTAAAGGTTGCTTTTGCACATTTATCAAGACCAAATGACACTCTTATATCATCTGAAAAAGTTTTGACAACCTGTAGCTGTGCTTTCAGTTCCTCATCTGATGAGCTATACAATTTTAAATCATCGACAAAGAGAAGATGAGAAGTCATTATACTTTGTTATTTTTCAGAAGCCAAATTATTGCCATGACCTAAGCTGTTAAGTAAACAGCTTAATAGATTAATGGCAAGGCAAAATAGCAACGGTGACAGCAAGTCAACCTGCAATATCCCCCTTTGGATTTTTATCCCTGGGATAATAATCTGTCCTTTATCATGGCTTAATTGCAAAGTGGTCTGCCACTGTTTCATGGTTACTGTAATGTAATCAATCAGTGTAGGGTGTATTTTATACATTTTTAAGCACTCTTTTATCCATGAATGTGGGATACTATCAAATGCTTTTTTATAGTCAATCCATGCCATACTTAGATTTTTCCCTTTCTTACAGTTCTCCACTATAACTTTACTTAACAACAAATGATCCGCTGTTCCATATGATTTTCTTTTATTTCCCTTTTGTTCTACTGCCATAATTGAGTTTTCTTCTAAATGACTATAAAGTATGTTTTATCTTTCTAAATTACTCTCCATGTTTCTTGAAATTACTATTTTTGCTTTGGTGCATGTCTTTTACAAATCAATAATTTATAAATGTTTGTGTGTGTGTGTGTGTGTGTGTGTGTGTGTGTGTGTGTGTGTGTGTGTGTGGTGTGGTGTGTGTGGTGTGTGTGTGAGTGTGTGTGTGTGTGTGTGTGTGTGTGTGCGTGCGTGCGCACTTGCGTATTTGTTTCTATGTGCATGTGTGTACTTATCTCCTGCTCTCTCATTTTGAAGCATTTTCCTCTTTCTCAATGCATGTGCATATGCACACGTGTGTGTGTGTGTGTGTGTGTGTGTGTGTGTGTGTGTGTGTGTGTGTGTGTGTGTGTGTGTATGTTTGAGAGAGAGAGAGCTAGATCTTGTTTATCGCCTGCTCTGTCATTTTTGCTGCATTTGCTCTATCCCAGTGTGTGTATGAGTATGGGTTGTGTGTATCAGTGTGTACATATTTCCTACTGTCTCATTTTGTTTCATTTTCCTCAGTGTGTGTGTGTGTGTGTGTGTGTGTGTGTGTGTGTGTGTGTGTGTGTGTGTGTGTGTGTGTGTGTGTGTGTGTGTGTGTGTGTATTTGTGTTTGTTTGCATGTGCATGTGTGTGATTATATATTGATCTCTTATTTTGAAGCATTTTCCTCTCTCTCAGTTTGTGTACATGTGCAAAGTTGTGTGTGTGTGTGTGTGTGTGGGGGTTGTATGTGTATGTATGTGCTTGAGTGTGTGTACTCATCTCCTACTCTCTCAGTTGCTGCATTTTGTTCTTTCTCAGAGAATGTGTGTGTGTGTGTGTGTGTGTGTGTGTGTGTGTGCGCGCACTTGCATGTTTGTTTCTATGTGCATGTTTGTACTTATCTCCTGCTCTCTCATTTTAAAGCATTTTCCTCTTTCTCAATGCATGTGCATATGCACACGTGTGTGTGTGTGTGTGTGTGTGTGTGTGTGTGTGTGTGTGTGTGTGTGTGTGTGTGTGTATACACCTGAGTGTGTGTGCGTGTGTGTGTGTGTGTGTGTGTGTGTGTGTGTGTGTGTGTGTTGTATGTTTGAGAGAGAGAGAGAGCTAGATCTTGTTTATTGCCTGCTCTGTCATTTTTGCTGCATTTGCTCTATCCCAGTGTGTGTATGAGTATGGGTTGTGTACATATTTCCTACTCTCTCATTTTGTTTCATTTTTCTCGGTGTGTGTGTGTGTGTGTGTGTGTGTGTGTGTGTGTGTGTGTGTGTGTGTGTGTGTGTGTGTGTGTGTATAGTGTTTATGAGTGGGTGCTTATTTCCTGCTCTCTCATTTTGTTGCATCTTGCTCTTTCTTTGTGTGTGTGTGTGTGTGTGTGTGTGTGTGTGTGTGTGTGTGTGTGTGTGTGTGTGTGTATCTGTATGTGTGTGTGTCTACACATATGTGTGCAAACTTGCTTATCTCTTCTTTTCTCATTTATGCTGTGTTTTTTTCTTTCCCAGTATGTAGTTGTGTGTTTCTGTGGATGTATATGGGGGTCAATGTGTGTACTTTTCTCATGTTCTCACATTTTTATTGTGTTTTGCTCTTTCCCACAATCATGCCACTCATACCAGTGTTTTCTGACAATGGAACAGGAACTATTTTTCCTAACATTTTGGCTTGTAACAGTGGCTTAAACCACTAGCTTAAACGTCTGCAAATATCCATTAATGAAATACTAACCCCTTCATTGCCCTGTGCATAACCAGTGTCAATGCTATCCATCATCCTCTGTCTGACATTCTTGTTTACACACAGGTGTAAGCCTAAGCAGACATTAGATCATTACATAGCAGACTAATGGAGTTAAGTCATCTTTCTTTGTAGTTATGCAGTACTCACATTACTTTATTGTGGCTTTTTCATGGATGACTAATATCTAAAAGGACAAATATAAATAAGATGCTATTTGGTGTCATAGAACAAAAAGCAGTCAGGGTAAACAACTGTAATGAAGTCACAGCTCATCATTATCTCTCTATTGTAGATGTTATAGTTTTCAATTTCTTTAATTATTTGTTATTAAAAGCATGACTAGGAAACTATGTCTCACTGCTTGACTTGCTCAGACTCAAGAGTTACCAAGTAGGTAGAATCAAACTCTTTAATAATGACAAAGCCCGTTAACAGTTCACAACGTAATCTCTTGGGCTAAGCTGCCACTTCTGTTTTGTTTCTAATGTAGAACTCTTGACTGACTTCATCTTATACAAAGATAGACCAGACACTACTTTTGCAGAAAACTGTGAATATATATATGAACATATAATTATACTATGAATTTTTTACTTGCATAATATGTACTGTGAATTCTTTTTACTTGTGTAATCTGCACTGTGGAGCTTTTCTTCCTGGGGCTCTGCTGAAAAAGGCACAAGCTCAGGTGGACTATCCCGGTCAACAAATGTCAAATAAATAAAACAAAAAGCATAATTGCTTTACTGAAGCAAGTATTTTGCTTTCTGCTGTGTTTAATTACATAGCCATCCTTATATATTTATTCTTCAATTTATAGCTTTAATCCACCTTCAAACATATGTGATGGAACAGAGACACATTTTGCAATGTATTGTACGTCCATAAAAAGCATTTGCATTATTCCACAGAAGAAACAAAGCTAAATATATCACATAATGCAGAACATCAAGGAAAAAATGCAAATCAAAATGGAATATTTTACAGAGGTTCAGCATCTCTTAATGCAGTCAGCAAATTCAAAAACCCAGAAGCAAATATGTGGTGCACAGAATACCGTGATTACCCTACAGAATCAGAAATAAAAGATAAACTTAGTAATGGCATCTGTGGCATGAGACACAAACTTAACAGTTCAGGGTGCATAATAAAAACGTTTTAAGAACAACTAAGTACTGTTAAAACTGAGTTTCACTGTAATGCCTAAACGTGAACATTGTTGACTGGAAAATAACAGAAGCAGAAGGTAAAACAGTGTTTAAAAAACTGGTAGAACTTCACTCTACCAAATTTATAAATCAAAAGTATGGCAGAAGTAAGTGTCAAACGTTTTAAAACAAAGTTTCTGTCTGCCATTCATGACTCTTAAATGCCATTAATTGTAACTCATCTTTTTTCCTTGCTCTGTACCTCAAAATATGTTTAATTTTCTAGAGAATCACCATTAGATTAGTCAATAATGTCTGACATTTTTATTTATTTATTTATTTTACATTTGTTGACCGGGATTGTCCGACTGAGCTGAAGAACGCTTTTTCAGTGGAGGCCCCGGGAGAAAAGCTCCAACATATTATACAATTTTCATTATAAATTAGCATTAAACAGCAATGTTACATGATTATTACAAGGCATTAAGTAGCAATACAATGTTATACAGTGTCAATAATCAGAAGTATAGCATAACTATTTCAAGATGTATAAAAAGAAATATGTCATTAAGATGAGTATAGTTTTTGGGGTAAGTGGTTAAAAAACCCAGTTTTATCATGATGTAGTTGCATGAAGGCAAGACAATTACAATGGAATGTTTCTTTGAGGCAATTTGCTTAATAGGTTTTAGAAGACAGTAGAAAGAGTAGCCAAAGGAAGATTAGAGAGCTAGTGAGAAGAGTGAGTTAAGGGCAGAAAGTATATTAAGGTATGAGAAGTAGGGGGTGTTAAGGAGGGAGAGTGCAGTGGCAGGACCAGTGACTTTTAAAGTGCTCTTTGGTGGCAGTCTTAAATTGTTTAGCATGTGTAAGGGTCCTGATTTCTAGTGGGAGCCTATTCCAGGCAATAGTGGGGTGATAGCTGTACATGTTGCATCAAATTTAGACTTGGGTTTGTAGATTTGTAGTAGGTCTTGGTTAGAGCTTTGGAGAGGTCTGGAGGGAGAATAATGGGAAATGAGAGGGGATAGTGCTGGGCAGTAGGAAGGCTGGTATAGGATAGAATTCAGGATCTGGAGATGAGAGAGAGAAGAAGCTGGTGGGGTAATTCTAGTCACTTTAGGTGTTTTAGAGAGAGACACTGATGGGATTTGTAGGTTTTTTTTGAGCAGCAAATCTAGCTACCTTGTTGTAGGTAGATTCGAGTTTGGTCAGGAGTGCTGAGTTAAGATTTGTGAGAATTTGAGAATTGTACATTAGACTGGGTAGAAGGTAGGTAAGAGAGAGAGTAATCTTAGCTTCAGAGGTAAGGAATTTCTTGTTATGGTAAAGGTGCCCTAGTTTTGAATGTGTCTTTTTGATACAGTTATTAACATGCAAGTCAAATTTAAGCTGATGATCGATGGTTACACCTAAGAGCTTAGTACTGGATTCTACCTGAATGGTAGTGTCATTAAGGGACTGTATGGAGAAGGAGGGTTTAATATTTATGAACGTTTTAGGTAGGAAGAGTAACAGCTTTGTTTTTTTTAGGGTTAAGGATGAGTTGGTTCTTGGAGAGACATGTTTCAACTAAGTTAAAAGATGCCTGAGTAGCTGAGAAGAGCTTAGAGGGAGAGTTGGCTGTGTGATGACTGTAGATTAGACTTTCAAACTTCTTGTTATTCAGAAAATGCATTTTAAGGCCAACATGTTGCTGTATTTTACCTTATATTTGAATTTGGGCAATATTTAAATCCTGTCACTGATTTTGTTGTCATTTACCCTGTATTATTTTTGGATTGTCCGGTCATTTTTGAGCAAAGAATTGGAGATGTATGTTGACTGCTTTTTCAAAGCCAGTAAAGCACTTTGTTTTCCTCCACTTTGTGTCTCCTTCTTGGTATGTGAAAGTGGTGCTAAATAGATCAGATAAAGTTACATGCACTAAGAGGAACTGTGATTGGGTCACCAATCATTTATTTATATGTTCTTGACAATGCTGCCAAGATTCACATCTCAAGCTTCACTCCAGAGGTGAATTTTTTGGCATCAATTTATGAAATACATAATAAGATGGCTATGACAAGAGACCCACTCATAATCATCTATGGTAGACTACTTTTTCACATTTCTGAACAATATTAGTATACAGTTAACCTGACACAGGAATATAAAACTTTAAATAGTGGCTGTGATGTGACTTCTTAAAGTTGCATTAGAAGGAAATTTTTTTATTTTTTTATTTTTTTTTATTGTTTTTAATGTGTCCTAATCAGTTCCTTTACAACACCATTGTCATATGAGATAATTCTTAGATAACGTTTGGGTCTTAAAAGGTGGACTAATCTTCTGATACTTGCCAGAGTTCTCTCATAAGTGAATTGAAATTGGAAGTCATAGCCTGATATGTAATAGTGGATATATTTTCAATATTCTGTATAACACCATCATCACTTAAGACTCTGCAGTGAGGTCCTATATCATTACCATGTCACACACACACACACACACACACACACACACACACACACACACACACACACACACACACACACACACAATTACATAAACACATGATCATTCACTTACACATGACTTGTATACCTATGGAACATTTGGAAGATCACCAGTTCATCTTTGGCATATTTTTATGATGTGGGGAAAACTGAAGCACCAAAGGAAACCTACATAAGAGTTGAGAGAAATCACATGATCTGGAATGAAGGCGTATAATTTCAGATCCTATTTGGAGAACCAACCATTATGTGATAGTGGTGTTACCATTCTTAAAAGTTGACATTCATTTATTCTCTCATAAATAAACAAGATGCTTGAGCCAAAATCTGCATAGCTGCCATATTTAACATACTGGTAATATACATACACCAAGTCATCTTTTCCTGTACACCATCCTCTGACTGCTCACTTCTTACTGTGATGATAGCAATGAAATCAGTGTGAGCTAATTGTCCTTCATGTTGTTAGAATGGAAAACCCACATATCAGAGACAAATCGTACCTAAAACTAGAAAAACACAAAAAACTCTCCAAACCACTACACATGTTTATAATGGAATGCTTTTGATTGCAACTCTTTATCAATTGGATCTCCGTGTAAAAGAATTGTACCTGAAAGCTTTGTATTATTAAATGCATGGAGTGGTTTGGAGAGCTTTGCTGCATTTTAGCCCTGTTTGTTTTTCAGTCTAAGCACGCCATCTGGCTGCTGTTTTTTAATATTTTTGAACTTATTTATAACTAAACTTAAAGTCATATTCACTACTAGACAGACCCTTTCAGTGTAAAGCAGTAAGGAGCATGGAATATTTAAGACTCAAAATGAGGAATATTCCTCATATTGAGGTAGAGTTGAGATATATGCTTCTAGCAAAAACTAAGCTTTATGCAATATACTTATTTATTTAAAATAAAATTGTTAAATATATTTTATACTTAAATTAAAAAAGCCGTAAATGTTGTTCACGTATGGGGCATACTGTGTCTTACTCAGGTAATGATGCATTATGTCCATCAAAGTTGATGTTCAGGAGCACAGTAAGAGAAGTATAGTACATGCCTTTCCAGATGTCCTGTTTACTAAGTGCTTAAACACTGAAGAGGTCAGAGCGAGCCAGTGCTGTCCCTACAAGTGGTAATAGTGCTAGGAAGAAGCCACAGCATCAAGTCCTCTAAATAACAACACTGCTAAGGTGAGAGCACAGTATTACTACCTATAAATAGTAGAACTGCTAGAATGATGGCACAGAACAGTGCGTATAAATAATAATACTGCTAGACTAAGTGGCCATCAAATCCCCTGTAAATAATACTACTACTAGGATGAATGGCCAACGAATCTCATATAAGTAATAGATCTGTTGGGTAAGTGCCCAACACATCCCCTATAAATAATAATACTGCCAGGGTAAGTGTCCACCAAATCCCCTAGAAATAGTAATACTGCCAGGATAAGTGTCCACCGAATCCCCTATAAATAATAATACTGCCAGGGTAAGTGCGCAACAAATCCCCTATAAATAATAATACTGCCAGGGTAAGTGCCCATCAAATCCCCTATAAATAATAATACTGCCAGGGTAAGTGTCCAACGAATCCCCTAGAAATAGTAATACTGCCAGGATAAGCTCCCAATAAATTCCTATAAATAATAATACTGGCAGATGAGGGCACTTCAAACTCCATATATATAGTAATAATGGCAGAATAGTGTGGGGGCAGACATATCATCAGTCCCTGTAAATAGCAATGTTACTGGGCTGAGAACACAGCAAAACCCCTATAAATATTAATACTGCTAGGATGTGGGTACAGTAAAGTCTTTATAAATAATAATAACAGTGCTTTTATGGGGGCACATCATCAGTTTATATAAATAACAAAAATTTTAGACTAAGGGCACACAAAATCCTTAGTAATAATAAAAGTACCAGGATGGGTGAAATAGCATAGCATCTGTAAATAATACTGCTAGTGTGAAGGCCCAGTAGGGCTATATAAGTAATAATACATGTACTCTGGGGGTTCAGCAAAGTGCCTTTAAACAATAATAGTGTAGTACATGGAGCGCTTTTATTACATTACATAAACAGTTAAATAATATTCTGGTTAAGTGCTACTATAGAGCAAGACCTGACTTTAACAACACTTTCAGGATTGTTAATCACCCCTTAGGTGTTATTAATATTGAGCCTGCACTAAAAGCAGACAGCGCTGACCAGAAAACTGCAACTGTAATTCATGACAAGTCTGTTTCAACTCCTGTTTCTGTCTGCTGTCTTCTAAAATGCACTCAGTGCTTTGGTTATAACTGCTTCCTTTACACAGGGAATACATAAGACATCAACCACTTCTCCACTGCTTTACAAGTTTTCAAAGCTGGTACAACACATCACATTTTTTTTTTATTTATCTTTGACACTAACTAGTAGTATATGGAGAAGATAGATCTCCATGCAATTCAAAGAATTATGATTGGATTTTCAGTCATAATGCACAATTATGTGCTCTTGACATGGATGTCACATTTCCTTCTCCAGCTTTATCTCGAGGTGAATTTCTTGGCATCCATATTTCAAACACGGAATATACTGCTACGATGGGTGACCCGGTCATAATCTTTTCTAATATCATGAGGGAGGGGCACTGCATCACGTTGCTGATTGCCTCCCTGAGGAGAGTTCAGGAAGTACTGAATGAGATTAGTGTCCGGGGTCTGGACAATCCTGCAGTGAGTACTAGTTTCACCTGTTATGTTTGCAGTCCTTCCTCCAGTATGCTGTACAGACATACACTCTGAGAACAATTGTTTGAAAATCTAGCCCTGCTAAGAGAAAATTTCCTAATGTTTCCATTGCCATCTTATATAAGCAGGTATATTAACTGTAGTTATACTTTACTTGATATGGCATCTGCAAATCCTTGTGTTATTTCTACTAAGGCAAACGCTGTAAGCCTATTAGGATATACAGACACAGAAGCAAAATCCTTAGCATGGAAAGCTTTAGTCTGTTAATTCTCATAAGGCTCAAGATGGCATAGTATTGTGTTATTCTATGCCCAGATCTGTCATAAATGTAAAAGTCCATTTCATTTTCATAGCACATTGCATATCGAGTACACAAACATGTACATAATCCTGCTGTGTATTAGGCTAATGAGTCATTACAAAGTAAGGGGCACTGGAGTACAATTAGGAATACACAGACTGTCCTGCAGTAATTATTAATACACCAGCTGGTTTAAGTAAATACGCACAGCAGCATACTAGATTCCCAGCTTTATAACACAAACACATTGTGGGATAGTATTGATTTTTGCAGACAATAAATCAAAGTAGAATGAAATTTATTTAGTTTTATAGGTCCCATAATGCAGGCTGAATATTTTCTTATGAATATAAAGAGTAATTATGTTGCACAATGAAAAACGAATTCAGCACATTTTATCCTTTCAGAATTATTTCACTGATTTAATAGCATTAATCCAACTAGTCCTCATAGCCACCATAAAAGAGTTTTTTGAATATGAGTAATAATGGTTAAGGTATTTACCTTACCGACACAAGGTGCAGGGTTTGATTTTCACATGGGGCAATTGACTAGGCTTAAAATGGCCCACAAGGGCACTTAGCCTAGTACTAATCTATAAACCTCTATGAACCTGTGAAGAATTGGTTTACATACACATGAAGCCTCGATTATCACTAAAAGTAAAAATGCTGTCATGGAGACAACCCCATTCAATTAATTAATAAACAAACACTGATTTAAAACTAAAACTTGTTTTTGCATTCTTTCAAGCTGACTTTGCCATGGCAAGTTAATCATATGGCTAGCTTGCATCAGGATTACATGCCAGCTGAAAAAATGTAATCATGTTAAATACTCCTTGATTGCAATAGATCCAGAAATGAGTTTTCAAGCAAATGCATTTAAACATGTTTTACTGCAAATAACATACCTTATAAGTGAATGAAGTTAATGTTATAAAAGGTAAATGCTTACTTTCTGTGACATATAAAAAGAGCAACAGTGAATTATATCACACGCAATAAGGCATCCTGAGTTGCACAAAGAGAAATAATATATTGCCAAAAAACAATCAGCAGTGAGAACCTATTACTTGAACTGAGAGTGCTTTACACAGTTTAATCTGATACTTCCTTCAAAGGAAATGTACCCACAAATTAAGACGCCCCTTCATGGTATTCATCGTATATCCTCTACTTTCATCTTTTGATACATGCTGTAGTTTTATCTGATCATATGAGTGTAGTTTGTGCAGCTTGAGACTGCTCTCATATTTTTTCTTATCTTAATTTTACTTTGAAAGAACCACAGGTCAGATGCTTTTGCCCTTATGGTTAAATTTCTCGGCTCTGGCTCTGATTCTTTTTGTTATTCAGATATATCCCACCCACTATGGGCTGACATGTTTTGTAGCCAAGATGAATGCAACAAAACTGAATTGTACTGTTGGTATGTAATGTCTATTGATTTATAAAGAACTGCTCTGTTAATACAGTCAATGAAAATTAGGATTATTCTTTACTAGTGCTTTGTAGTGGGACTTAGCTTCTTATTAATGTGGGACATACTATGGTATAAATAAAAAAGAAGAAAGACATAATTTTAAGAAATTTTAGTGTTACACATTGATAACAAGAAAAATGATACACACATATATAATACACCCCTCTCTTCTCACAAATAAACCCATCCATATTTATTCTATATATTCACAGAAGAGGATTGTAGAAAGATAACTGCAGAACTAAAAGGACAGAAGTGATTGTAGTAAGTATGCAATTAATTTAGTATAACAATGTAATAGTGGAGTACTGGTAAATAAATATAAAAAAAGAATCTGCAAGGAAGGATAGCAGCTGTGATGTACAGAGAAAGATGTTTTTGTGCATTGATGCTTAAATGTGATTTGTCTGTACAACTAATTTAATTCTTCACTTAATGGAGACAAAAAAGAATAAAAACATAATCTTGACCAAATATCTCAGAAGAATAAGGCACTGAGGTGTTAATGAGGTTCTTTCAGTAGTCCTGCTTTTCATTTTTTAGTCCACACATACTCAATGTGTGCCTATCCAAGCCACTTACATAAACCACACTTCTGAGGGATTTACTTCAAAGATGCACATTAGTCCAGTGGGCATATTGTGTTAGCAAAAGGATTACTGGGAGCAAGTAGTCACATGGCAGATATATGTGTGAACTGTAAACACATTTATTGAAATAGTCCAAGTTCATTTATGAATGTCAGTACATAACAAATAGATCAGGCTGGCAACTGAGCAGACAGCAACAAATTCTGAACACTAACTCAGTCACACCGTTTGCATGTGTCCTTTTTCATAACAATAGCTTATTATGGAATCTTGACATTCTTTTGGGTCTGGCTTCATTAACTAAGTGCCTTCCCAATTAATGATCAAAACATAAGAAAAGACAAGCTGCAAGAAATAAAATGGTGTTGGCATTAGTACTCTGAGAAGTCCTGAAGTGGAGACATTAATCACTGTCATTTATTATTCATATTTTCATATTTACATTGATATTGTCTTAAATGAGAGAGCTATATGATTTAAGGGGCATAGTAAGAGATGACATGGTGAGAGTATAAGTACATTATACTGGCAGCATTGCTACTTATTAACAAGTAATAATTAAGTTATGCAACATTTCTATATGTATATTAATATTTCCAACAGCAAATGAGTTTATAACTATGGCACAAAGTGAACACTTAGATGACGTTGAAGAAAACTGACTTTGACATTTGACCTGGAAGTTGTACATCTTCTAATAGATATACAGAGTCATAATGTTAATTATACAAATAAAGATACTGTTTCATATTTCTGGGCTCAAAAATCAATGGTTCTCTGTCATGTAAAAACTTTAAGTCAGGCAAAACAGTATTCTGATGCTATATGTCTAGGCTGTATAGTTTCCAATAATTGGGAAGTTGTGTATTAAACTTTATATAAAAAATATAAAATGCCATATATATATCTTCATTATAATTTATTATAGTACTAATATAAACACTGTGAATGCACTATTATCATTATAAAATAAAAGAAGACTATTTACTGATACCATTGCTGATTCTACTTTTCACATATCATTTAATGTAATATTAATAACATGGTTGCATTTCCTGATTTATATTTTTTAACTTGACTTTTCAGAAAACGCTTCGGAACTCAAAGATATGCATAGGTAGAGGATGTTGCACTGCGGCATTCCACAGTTCATGTGTGTCAACAAATTTAGGAAGTTCAAAAGTTTATTGTTTGCTTTGATATTTCTTTGCAACAAGTTCTTGGAAAGCAGAGTGAAGCCTGAAGGTTGTTCAAAAATGACACTGGGCAAAACAATTTATTTATTTTATGTTACAGATTTTATTTACATTTGTCAACTAGGCTAGATCATTGATTCAGCAGAATGCACTTCAGCCTCTGCCTGTGTATACTGAACACAGCAATAGATTGTTTGTTTGTGTCTTTCGGCTTTTCCCGGTTAGGGGTCGCCACAGCGGAACTCCGGTCCACTAATGATTGGCAGTAGAGTTTTACGTGCTGGCTTGCCGGGCCTAACCCACAACCTTCTACGAAGGAACGCCCATTCACGCATGTTGCCACATAAACTTGATACAGAATGAGAGCAAAATAATACAGTTTGACAAAGGCAAAGAACATGCAATACATGCACAAGGGGAAACATGTTTGTCGTAGCTTAAACATGCAATCTGCTATAGACATAACCTGACTCGTTCAGGTTGTGCAGTAAATATACAGATGTCTTAAAGTTGTACAGCAATCTTTGTGAGTAAATCTAAGCTAGAAATGAACCTGGTTCTAAACTTGGCACAGTTATTTATATTTCTGTCCTGCAAAGAAAATTAAGGAATATGTCTGGTGCTCCTTAAACATATGGCGAAGATCAAGTAATTAAAAGCTTGAAGGTATGTTAAAAGATAGAGAATTGACTGTATTTTGCCCAAACTTCCCTCTGTAGTATATAGGCTGTGGAGAAAAACTGAGAGATTGTGTCAGAGGAAGCACTGTTACCATGTAGTAGTTCTTTATTTATTTGCTCATTTATGTTTGTTCAGTAGGCTCGATGACCAAATTTGCATCCTTTTTAAACAAGTATCCAACAGAGACTTAACAAATGATGATGATACATTTTATGGATAATACTTATTGCTTAGCAGGTCCTCATGAACAGAACTAAAGAGCCATAATATACAAGTATGTAAAACATAACTAAGAACTAATTCTGTGAATCATTACTGAATGTAATAGATCACTGTTACCTAACACTTAAACTGTATGGTTGAGGTAACTATTAAAACAGAAAAGGATCCACACTAACATTAAACATGGAATAGCAGAATAGAGAAGACATACTAAACGGAAAATAGGCTTGACTTTTGGGACAAGATGCAAGAAGTAATACTAGCAAGTAGCATTTCATGGGTTAAGTAATGTGGGACTCGAAGATAATGAGGCAAGAAAAGGGGGAAAAGCGACAGATGATGGTAAATCCGTAAAGGCAGTACTGGTTATTAAAGAGTAATGCAGAGCAAGGAAGCATTCAAAAGGAAAGGCAGGAAGATGAGACTCATTATGTAATAAGGACTGGCAGAAAGAAGCTGTAACACTGAGAGCTGGGCATTGTTTAGGACTACGGAGTTTATCATTAAAGATCCAGGTTACATGAAAATGTTTGAGGCAGAGATGGTTTTAAGGTGTAGTTTTATATTAGCATATGTCTGAAGATTGATAGTAAGTCAGTTTCCATAGCTAAAATGGAAAGTTGATCCCTGGTAGAGTTGTGTAAAGAAGGGCATTCTTGATAATTATATCGGATATGGCTAATGGTCTGTCTCAGACTGCTTTCACCATCTGTCTTTGATTTGAGTTCAAGAATGTAGCTGCTGAGTCAGAGGGTAGCAATGATTTAAAAAATGCAAGTTACAGACTGCATGTGGAGGACTAGCTGTTTCTTTATCTGGAATCAATCTTTTTATGCTAAGCAAGATCAACAATTTTCATTCTACTGAGTAGCAGGGGAGAGGAGCATACAGTCAGAAGGCTTTTCAAGCAGAGTTGTTGAGAAAAATATTTGGTGAGGCTCTCAGAACAACGATAAAATAAAGTAGTTCATTCACAGAATGTGGTATTTATCTTGCTTTTATCATGTTTACTGTAAGTAGTTATAGAAAAGGGTCAGAAAGTATTTGAATCCTTACAAACCTAATCATAGTTCTTCCTCATTATATGAGTGAGTTGATGATTGACATTATGCTCCCACAATCCCTGTGCCAGGACTGCTATTACCAGAGCTGCTAAATGATTGGATTATCTGGGGAAAATTCAAGGCTTTTATCCCTTCAAGCAATGGAACTGCTCCTCTGTGACAAATGGCTTTAGCTGTAGAAACATCATGTTTATCTACAAAGTCAGAGCTACAGCCCATGAAGAATCATCAGGGTAAGGGTTTAAACATCCTTAATATTGTCTATAACAAATATCAGCATTTTTCATATGGGATCATTAGTAAATTTAACTTTTGTTTTTAGTAAACTGAAGTAGAAATATTAATAATAATCATCATACTACTACTACTATTAATAATAATAATAATACCTTCATCACAGACATTTCATATGATGTAGACTTGCCATTCTGTTAAAACTTCATACAGACTGATGCCTAAATTTTTAAAGGACTATGGATTATTGATCTGGTAAATAGGCATTACATTCCAGTAAGAACTATTAAAAAGATGTGGTCTGCAAAGTAATGCAACTAAGAAGCATAAACATATATCAATGCAACAACTGAAATGGAAATATCATAACTTTAATAACAACAGTGAGCCATTAATTAAATAATTAAGTTGAATAATAAGCAGGGTGAAGAAGAAATTGTACCACACATCACCTAGTACCAATATCATAGTGCAATCAATCATTGTCTTAAAGTTTGATTTGTTTTTTCATTTAGTGATTCCTTGTAACGCCACAGCTTAGCAATGATGCTTGCCTTCTCATATTTCTTCAATACTAGAACATTTTCAGAATGATTGTTGTTCCAATGAGTGCAACCAAGATTTGTTCTAGGCAGTTATCTAAATAACAGAAAAGTATTAGAGCTGCATCTGTTTATACTTGGAACAGTGAAAATGTATAAATAATAATAAGTGTGCCTGCACATATGACAGAAAGGCAATCATAAAAATACTCCATCTGGATATTTGACAAACAGATGTGTAGTACTGCAGAGGGGGTCATTTTTAACTTAACCCCCACAGCGAAGTTTGACAAACCGTTGTGAATCAGAAAAGCCTTATACAGCAAAGTACGTTTGTTTATCACATTTACCTGAATACGTGGCTTGGAGTTGCTTAGCAGCTACATGCAAATAAATGACAATAAGAAAATTACCATTAGCTATGCTATGGAAATATGCTTTTAGTGGGCATTTGAAAAGCATTCCTGCCCTAATAGCAAGATGCATTGCTTGAAGGGAATTTTGTTTTTCTAAGTGGTATTTCATTTGAAATGTCACTGGTGTAATAAACACTTTGAAAACTTGTCAAGCATGTAGGTTAGAACAGCTTGCAAAAATAAACTACAGTGCATATGAAAAGTTTACACACCCCTGTTAAAATGCCAGGTTTTTGTGACATAAAAAAATGAGACCACAATAACCCATTTCAAAACTTTTACCACCTTTAATGTTACATATAACCTGTACAATTCAATTGAAAAACAAACAAAACTGTTAGGGGGGAAAATATAAAAAATAAAAAATGTACAAATAAGCTGGTTGCATACGTGTGCACACCCTTAAACTAATAGATTATATTATAGATTAGTACTAGGCTAACTGCCTTTGCGAGCCATTTTAAACCTAGCCAGTTATCCCCTGTGAGATTCAAACCCTGTACCTTGTGTTTGTAAGGGAAACACCTATAAGGCAAACACCTTAACCATTAGGCCACCGTCCCAACCCTTAGGCCACCCTCCCAACCCTAATACTTTGTTAAAGCACCTTTTGATTTAATTACAGCATTCAGTCTTCTTGGGTACACACCTACCATCAATTAAAGAGACTCTGATTAACCACAAATAAAGTTCAGCTGTCCTAGTAGGATTTTATTGACATTTACTCAGTTGCCTGCTACAGCAAAAGCCATGGTTCACAGAGAGCTTCCAAAGCATCAAAGGGATCTCATTGTTGAAAGGTATCAGTCAGAAGAAGGGTACAAAAAAAATTTCCACAGCATTGGATATACCATGAAACACAGTGAAGACGGTCATCAAAAAGTGGAGAAAATATGGGACAACAGTGATGTTGCAATGAACTGGATGTCCCTCCAAAATTGATGAAAAGACATGATAAAAACTGGTCAGGAAGGCTGCCAAGAGACCTATAGCAACACTGAAGAAGCTGCATAAATTTCTGGCAAGTACTGGTTGTGTACTGCATGTGACAATCTCCTGTCTTCTCCATATGTCTGGGCTATGGGGTAGGGTTGCAAGACGGAAGCCTTTTCTTACATACAAAAACATCCAGGCCCAGCTAAAATTTGCAAAACAATACATTAAATCTCCTAAAAGGATGTGAGAAAATGTGTTATGCTCTGATGAAACCAAGAATGAACTTTTTGGCCACAATTCCAAAAGGTATGTTTGGCGCAAAAACAACACTTTGCATCACCAAAAGAACACCATCCCCACGGTGAAGCATGGTGGTGGCAGTATCATGCTTTGGTGTTGGCTTTCTTCAGCTGAAACTGGGGCTTTAGTCAAGGTGGAAGAAATTATGAGCAGTTCCAAATACCTGTCACTTTTGGCCCAAAACCTTCAGGCATCTGCTAGAAAACTGAAGATGAAGAGTAATTTCACCTTTTAACCTGAAAATCATCCCAAGCATACATCCAGATCACCCAAAGAATGGCTTCTCTAGAAGAAAATTAATGTTTTGGAATGGCCCAGCCAGAGCCTAGAACTAAATCCAATAGAAAATCTGTGGGGTGACATGACGAGGGCTATGCACAAAAGATGCCCTCAGAATCTGACAGATTTGGAGCAGTTTTGCAAGGAAGAGTGGGCAAATATTCCCAAGTCAAGATGTGCCATGCTGATAGACTCCTACCCAAGAAAACTGAATGTTGTAATTAAATCAAAAGGATTTTCAACAAAGTATTAGGTCAAGAGTGTGCACACCTATGCAACTGGCTTATTGTACATTTTTTATTTTTTATATTTTTTCCGCTAAAAGTTTGTTTTTTGATTAAATTGTACAGGTTATAGGTCACATTGAAGGTGGAAAAAGTTTTGAAATGATTTATTGTGGTCTCATTTTTTTAATATCACAAAAACCTGGCTATTTTAACAGGTGTGTGTAAATGTTTTATATCAACTGTATATGGTTCCTGTACTGAAAATGAGCAGTTTCCGGTATACATTTCTTTTAAAAGGATGTAGTCCAATGTGTCAGTGAACTCATTTCCTGTCAAGCAATTTCAAATACATGTCTATTTATCATATCTGTCAAACTTTAGCGGTAATCATATTGCTCTACTATTATCACAGCATACTCAGGTTCCACAAGAAATACTATGTTTACATAAAGTGTCACAACAGTTTATGGTGAGGATTCATATACAATTGTTATGTGCCAGTACAATGCTAATTTTAGAGGATGTCCCTGCATGAAGAGCCAAAGAGCTAATCAAACATGTATTAAGCATTGAGTAATACCTGCAGTCTGAGCAGAGGACTGCACAATTAAACAAATGTGTAGTGCTAATGGGAAAGCCAGTGCTAGGCCTGCTAGAACAGCATTTCTAGAAGGTGAATGACAGGCATGATGCACATTATACTAAAGGCTGGTTCACACAGATGAGTCAATGTTCACTCACATGTGCAATGTAATGCCAAATAAGTACTTCTTACACTTATTTTGTATTAGATTGGCAGGAGAGCAACCACCTGGTACATAAAAAAAACTCTATTCATAAGTGAACACTAGTTACACTGAGGAAGCTTACATTAATCCAGCTGATGTTCATTACCATAAGGGTGTCTGTAAAAATCCCTCCAAACAAGCTAAAACAAGTCACATAGATAAAATAAGTCTGTAGAAACTGCAAGTAAAAAATGGCCAGGCTAAGGTTTTTACTATGTGGTTCCTTAAAACCTCCTGTGCTAGAGGTCATGGGATATATGCAAATGAAGCCACTTGGGATATTCTGTGTTTAAGATATGCAGGTCTGACATACACTGCTCTGTTATTAGACCCCTGAGGGTATAAAAGGTTGAACTGAAGATCATGGTCAGAAAATTCATGTTTGTATTAATAAACATAAATAAAAATAAAAATAAAGAAATAAACATGAGCATTCTTCATTTGTAAAAGTCCATGCGCTTTCGCAGATTGCTTCGTTAGACCTAACTTCTAACTTCAGTAACACATTAGGTGACTGTCTTTGGAAGTGATAAACAAAATTTCAATGAATAACTAGATAAAACAGTTCTATTCAATCTCAGTAATAGGTGTTATGGTGAAGTTTCCTTAGGTTTAGCACACTGGTTATGGGTATGTGAGAATTCAGTCCAGGGGCTCTGTTGGCATTGAGCCTAATCTGCCATTTGAGTTCCCGCTTCTCCAAGCAATCATTCGTTGGTCCTTGGAACTCCTCTTTTTTTATCCTGTCCAGGATATGAAAGAGAAACATATTGTGTCCATGGGATTCCCTGAGGTGCTTGACTAAAGCATTGTTTGGATTTTGGTATTTGTATTTTTGTAGTTTTTACAGATTTGTTTTATCTATGTCACTTGTTTTAGCTTCTTAGGAGGGGTTTCTACAGACACCCTTATGGTAATGGACATCAGCTGGGTTAATGTAAGCTTGCAAACGTAATTCCTCAATGTGACTAGTGCTCTCACCTAACTTATGAAAAGATTGCACAATATAGGAGAATCTCACTTGAAGAAGAAAAATCAAGTCACTGTGTCTTTTTTTTTTTTGATTGTACAGGAGAATTTTCTGCAGCTTTTTGAAAAATAAAAATCTCAACTTCCATGTTAAGCTCAGAGCTTGACTTGCTGGTTCGAATAGCTTAAAGCTATTCAGACACACATCTATACTGGAAATTATTTATGAAAGTGATAGGGAAGGTGATATAAAGAATAAAACTGAATGTGCTGAACAAAGGTGGATTTTACTATTAAAAACATTTGTAGAACCAGGTTGAAATGACAGGATATCTTCAAAACCTGTTTTAAAGTCACGCCCACTACAACACTTGGTTGTGGGCTTGGTAGTTTAAGGATTTTGATTGATGCATATAGAGGTGACATAATCACTGCAAAGATGCTTTTTAAATTGTCATGTGATTTTAATGTCTGTATTTGATTGGGTTGCCTTGTATTTAAAAGTTTGACTGCTTTTCGACTTTTACTATGGTCTGATGAAGCAATATTGAATACTGTGAGAGCACTCACCAGCTCTTTATTAAAGTTTGTGCTCAGATGCTGTGGCAGCCTGGAGTATCTTTGCTTTGTATCTTGTGTATGTTTTACTCTGTGCTCTTACTCAGCAGTTGAAAGTTTGGTTTTAGCCATTCAGACTCTTACCTGTTTACCTTTCAGTTGTACCATTTGAAATTTATCACGTGTGGCCCTATTATATATTTGCTGCTTATCTCTTTTAGGGTACATACAATTCTTAGGAAAGCATTCACATACACCAGTGGCACTAAATGCAGTTTTACCTGCACTAACATTTAGTTATTCTCTTCCTTGGACTACATTTAAGCTTTCCATATTTTCTACATGATTGTGGATGCATAAATGCAGTAGAAAACCCAACTCCTGTCTCATTTCTATTTCTACAAGGCAACAGCAGAAAAAAAGTCTCTGACTTATAACTCCTCAAGAATTTAGCACAAAACAGTTCACATGCTTGGTAGTCAAGGAGTAGCAAGGCGTTTGTTTTTAATTCCCTAGTCAAACTACCCCCATGCACACACTGCCAGTGTAAGCTTTTGAAAACCACCAGACCCTAATATAAAAATGGCAATTCTTTAGAAACATTAACAATATTTATATTATAATAACACATGGTTTACAGTCATAGGTTCATAGGTTCATAGGTAGGTACTAGGCTATTGGCCCAATGGCCTAAGTAAGCCTAGCCAACAAGGTTCTCTGGCTTATGCCACCCAAGATAGTTAATTTCCTGTGCCCCTGTTGAGCAGAGCTATAGAAGTGATCCCCGGGGTGTTATTTCCTATTTCCCATCCACTCATCAAGATTTTTCTTGAATAGTGCTAATGAGGAACTTTGCTTGACATAGATGGGTAGCTTGTTCCAGAGTATAGGAAGTGTCTGGGACAGGAATCTATCCCTCCAGCATGTCCTGTTTATTGTGGTGACAAGGTTTAGGTCCCTAGAGCATGTAACTCAGAGGTATTGGGATTTCTTTAGGTGTAGCATGTCAAACAGCTCTGGGTTTAACATAGCTTTATACATTAGGCAGAGATCTCCATAGAGTAGGCGATATGCTACAGAGTAAAGCTGGAGTTTTTTGAGACGGTCAGTGTAGGGCATCTGTTTGAGGCCAGTAATCCTCTTTGTGAGGTACTTCTGTGGCCTTTCCAGCTGCTGCAGATGTCTTGTGAGGTACATTCCAAAAGGGGTGTTGTACTCTATAATGGATCTAATGAGTGCCGCGTAGCGGGGAACAATGACCTCTTTTTTCCTGGATGAGAGCCCTTTTGTGATGAGGTGTGCCACATAGAAGGATTTCCTGACTACTGTGGCGATGTGATTACCAAAGGAGAGACTACTGTCCACCTGGGTCCCAAGGTCTCTTATCACACATTCGGCATTAAGTTAACTGCTGTTTATGTGGTAGTTCATGGGTACAGAGTTTTTACCAAAGGGGATGACAATGCACTTTTTGGCATTGAGCTTGAGGCCATGCCTCTAACACCAGGCATCTGTCTCAGTGAGGCCCTTCTGTAGGATGTCCACATCATTTGGGGACTCAACTATGGCTCCTAGTTTGCAGTCATCTGCGAACTTTGATAGCCAGAGGCCTTCTGTGTTAGACTGTACTTCAGAGGAGTAGACACTAAACAGGAGTGGGCACAGGACTGAACCCTGTGGTACTCCACTTGTCACTGGCTTGAAGTCAGATTTGGAGTATACAACTTTTACAGTGTGGGTTCTGTCAATGAGCCATTTGGCAGCCCATCTTGTGACGTAGGGATTTATACCTAGTTTAGTGAGATTAGCTTCAATTCCAGAATGGGGGATGGTGTCAAAAGCCTTGGCGAGGTCAAGATAGGCTGTGTGAACCACTTTACCCTTATCTACAGCTTTGGTAACTGCCTCAGAGAAGTCGATCAGGTTCAGAAGGCATGATCTGCCTTTCAAAAACCCAAACTGGGTGGGGTCCAGAGTTTAGGGGTTACCAATGTCTTTGTTTATGAGTTCCATGATGATACGTTCCATGGCCTTGCAGATGAGGCTCGTCTGGCTAGTAGGGTGATAGTTCCCAGGATCAGTGGTGGCTCCCCCTTTGTGGAGTGGGATAACTGTTGTTGTCCACCAAGCCTAATGTGAGACTATGATTGAACATGGTGGTTTGGTTGGGAGCCAGTTCGTTCTGAAGTTCGTGTAAAATGCAACCTGGGATGTTGTCCGGTCCCATGGATGCTGTGTTTTTGGTTTTAGAGAGTGCATCTCCTACGTGCATATATGTGATTACAGGAAATCTGCATTCTTCCTGTATGGATATGGGCCCTGTAGGGGATGAGAGGGGGGTAAAGTATCTGCCAGAATGTTGACAATATCAATTTAGTTCTGTAATTTTCATGCTGTTGTGCTGTAACTCAGAGCAGATCTGGGTGTTGCCATTGAGATTCTTGACATGGCTCTAGAATGCTTTGTGGTTGCCCTTAGAATCAGTGGTGATTTTTGTTTTCATAGCTAGCTTTGGAGGATCTTATAAGGGATCTCAGCTTCTTACTGAGGCTGACCAGAGAGCTCCTCCACTCATGGGATTTTACTCTCATTTGCAACAGTTTCTTCCTTCTGTTGTAGAGTTTGTTTATGGCAGGGGACCACCAGATTGACTTCCTTTATTTGGAGGATAGCGTCTTAGTTCTGTTTGGGTAGCACAATCCATGCACTAATATAAGTGCTTATAGAGTCCATTTGTGTAGGATTCAGCAGTTGTAACTGTATTGTTCATCTGCATGGGTGTCATAACGTTCACCACTTCTGTCTTAAAAAGCATGAAGTTTGCTTTGGAGAATTTTTTTACCATGGTTTCCTTAACTGTGGGTAGGTCGGGATGTAGATATCTAGGGTGATTAGTTTATGGTTGGATCGGACCAACGAGGAGTTGACATCAGGTGTGGAATACCGGTCACCCATGTTGGTGATGACTAGGTCTAGGATATTGTTGCCCCTGGTGGGGGTGTGGATAAGTTGATCCAGCACATTGAAATTTATGAATTCCAGAATGCGTTGAGTGAAGGAGTTGGTGCATAAATAGTTTTCCCAGTTAATGGTGGGTTGGTTGAAATCGCCCATTATTCGCTTGTTTGGTTAAACCCTAATATTTTCCAGTATATCAAGAAAAGAGGAGTGGGAATCCTGGGGCATGGTGGGGGATCTGTAGCAAACTACTATTTGGATTGCAGTTTTGCCCAGAGTTAGTTGTACTTGGATAACCTCGGATGCATTATGCTGCGCAGCTAGCCTGTAGGTGTGGATATCCTTAATGAATATGGACACACCTTCTCCTTTGGTGTTCTGGTCCAGGTTAGATGGCCAAAAAGTGTGGTATGAGTTATAGCCTGGTAATGCAGAGGTGCTCTTCAGATCCTTGAACCAGGTCTCAGACATTGTACAGATATCGATGTTCTCCATTTTAAGGAGTGCATTTTGAGATTTAGACTTCTAGCATTGAGTAGCATTTCCCTCAGTTTTTGCTTGCCTGTTCCTGTTGTGGTGGTGAATTTGTCATTTGAACCTTGCCTAGAAAAGGCACTATAGGGTTGGCAAGAGCCTTGGCCAGTATCTGGAATCCCAGGGGTGACAGGTGCAGGCCATCTCTGGCAAAGCATTGTGGTCTGTCGACCTTGTCGTCCTAGGCAGACAGATACTGGTTCCCCTTAGAATGACACCAGAAGCTTAGCCAATTGTTGAAGTCAATCATTTTGTCCTTCTACTGTGGTATCATTCTAGGCAATGGCAGGATGCTACTCAGAGCTAGGGTCATACCTGCCTGGGCTACAAGATCGGAGAGTTCTTCCAAGTCTCTTTTCATGTAGTCCAGGTAGGTATGTCTCAGGTCGTTCACACCAGCATGGACAATAACAGAGTCATATTTGTACTTGTGGAGTGACCTGAGTGTGTGGGTTATTTGGCGGATCCTGACACCTGACAGGCAGCTGACAGTAACCTTCTCCTTGTTTAGCCTCGTGAGTGGGACATCAGTGTGACTGACTATATAGTCACCTATGACTAGTGTGTTGGGTACGTTGGTTTGCCTTATGGGCTGTGGTTTATTGGCACACTGAGTCTGTGGGCTGTGTGTCATTTGGGTTGTGTTGGGGGTGGAAGTTGCTTGCATTTCTGCTTTGGAGGTCTGTGTTGCTTGAGCAGATTATTATTGAGAGCCTCTGTGAATGCTTTTGTGTTTCTGTGTGTGGATTTTGGTGGTGTAGGTTTAGTGGGACTATGTGATGAGTGTGTAGTGGTGCAAGTGATTAACTTCTCCTCTTGACTGTCAAGTTCAGTCTTGGTTGGAGAGAGCTTTGCCTCCAGTTTGGCTAGATAAGTGCATCTCTCACAGGTTGTGGTATTGGGTGGTAGGAGGCGAGGATTGTCTGTGTACATGAGGCAATTCCACCATTGCCTCAAGATGCCCAGACAAGAGAGAACACTGGAAGATGACCCTTGGACATGCCTGAATAAAAAACTACTTTTCTCTAGACAAGTGAGGAAAGTGAGTATAAGAACTGTTTTCCTCTAGGGAAAGTGGAAGGTTGAGTGTTGTAGTAATTTTTGGCTTATTTAGTGCTAACAACAAGTTTTGAACAAGTGCTGAGCATGAATAAGCAAATTCAAATGCTAAAACTAAGAATCTGTATCTGAATCTTATGGTAGATAGGCTACCTAGTGCTTACCACTCCCACTGATAAGCTAAAATGCTTCCCTCCAACACAGAAAGGCTTGGGGGGCTCAGAAGCCTACAAACAGTCCTGGATACAGCAAATCTGTACCTGGACAAGACTAGTTACAGAAAAGGTAGAAACAAGCACAAACGTGGGCTTTTAAACCAGAAAGTTGAAAGAGATGGAAAAACTGCCCAAATGGCCAATAAACTACAATTTCTGGGCCAGAAACCACTCTTGTGGTAGATAGGCTACCCAGTGCTTACCCTATAGGTAACTTCAGCCAGTATGTGTTCCACAGTCTGACTTCCTCACAGCTCTTCCAGCAACATTTTTAAAAACAGAATTATCATATTTGGGTCTTGGATAGGCCTTCCAACTATGTGCACATAGAAAAAGACTCTTCAGCTAAACTTGACTTATGCAACATCCACAGTGAGCCACATAAAGGCTGCTCAACTTCAGAAACTGTGTCTCTTCAATAAGAACCAGCACTGACCTATGATGAACTTACCTATGATGATGAAACTTCTTGTATTTTGACCTTGCAGGCTACATCCTTTCATATCTTGATTTGCAATCGCTATACTACCTAATGCATCAATGGGCTTATTTTCATTAGAATGTAACACCATCAGATACATTTAAGGGCATCTTTAACTTAATTTCATGTACTTGATGATCCAATACATACACACACACACACACACACACACACACACACACACACACACACACACACACACACACATATACTCTGACACATAAACATACACTCACCATACGTATGCTGTGCTTATGCACTTCACATGCACACACATGCGCCCGCATAGACACACACACACACACACACACACACACACACACACACACACACACACACACACAAACACAGATTAATTCACAAATTATCAGTGTAGTCGACCTTATGCAAATGTGATGCTGAAACCAAAGCAGAGGCACAATTTGTAGTTTTGGAAGATGTAATTAAAGAAAGTTATTAAACTGACTGCATTTTAATACATTGACTGCATTGCCTAGGACACTAATTGATCTAGCAACTGTATGGCTATGTTAAAAATTAGGCTAAAATAACTGTCCAGAAAATACAAATGACACTGCCATTGAATTATACTGTAGTAGGCATCAAATTAAATTAAACAAGAGTCAAGTCACAAGGCTAGAATACTTGAAATTTTTCGAAAGGTTTAAAGTACTGTTAAATGAAGTTTGTTTTAACTTATGTTATGGCTTAAAAAGATGTTACCGCTGCCTTATATGTGAGCCATTATTTCATCCAGTTGAATTTGAAGCTCTATGACTGGAATACGTGACTTGAGGAGGTAACTCTTGAATGGGGAATTTTATACTAAATATACATTTCACTATAAAATCATGGAAATATGTATGTATATTAAAAACAAGACAGACACATTACACCAACACCCCACCAAAGATTATGAAATAAACTTCCTCTTCCAATCAGTAAAACTTTTGCTATTAACTTTCTTTAGGAATAATCTTGATGCATTTGTAGAAAATAGAAAATATCAACAATGGCTTACAGCAATCATGTTTCTTAAAGTCTAGTAGGTCATAAACGTGACAGTCAAAACTTTGAACAGGGAAAGGACTATGCAGTGTATCCAGGGAACCTTAGGGCACATGGTTTAAGGTATCTTTATTATGAGTCTACTACAGTATGTGATAATGATAAAAACAACCTCTTTAGTAAGAATTTGGATTATTTTAAGAATGTGATGTTTTGCAATGTATTTAAATGTTTCAGAGGCTACTGATTTTGGTCCATTAAGTAGAATTCTGGTATAGTGTAGGCAAAGTGCTTTAAGAACAAAAATAAATATTTCCACATGTATTTTCTCTAACAGTGCTTTATGTGAATTACAAAGAATCTTTTAAAGCAATGCAATGAGGCATGAACATGAAATATATTTAGACTTACAAGCATACAAACATGCATACATAACCAAGAAATTATTTTGTTTTCTGGTTAAGTTTATGTCATTACATTACCAGCCTTTACTCTCAATGCACCTCATACTATATCTGTAATGTAAAATGATAAAGTAATTTAAAGATGAGATTCATGTGTGCAAAACTGAGGTAGCCAATTAAATTATATCATAATAAGCCATTACATCCTGACAATATTACAGATACTGTACTTGCAGAAGTAAAGCTCAATTAAAATACAGTATAATTGTCATATGAACATGGGAATGTTCTATTTAGTTTTACAAATGCCCTGAAGTCAGTTAAATCTCATTTATATTTCTGCTAATGAAACCAACGCATACTTACTATAAGAGAAAGTAATACCTAAAGATATTAATTTCTTAATAAATGAGCTCAGACTAAAAGATTTTGCAGGTTTGGTTTTGGCAATCTGTTTTAAGCAATTTCAAAAAAATCACTGACATTTTCATGTGAGTAAGCAAAGTATCAACGGACAGGAAAATGACTAAATGAGCACAGGACAGGAAACAACGTAACTATAAATGGACCAGTGTCCACAGAGGATGTAATTGTAACCATGATCCCTCTGGGTTCAGTGTAAGAGCAAAAGAGTAATACTTGTGAAATCATGACTAGGTCTCTGAGAGTTTAACAAATCTGTAAAAAACTCCTTATCTAAGTCTGATGTTGTTAGTAATCATCACCAAGAACATGTATAAGCATACCACACACATTGTCTGAATTCAAAGAGATAGAAGAAAAAAATCATGACAAAAAAAATCAAAACAATAAAAATAAGATCAAACTCAGAGCTTTTAGAATATAAACACTGTCAAAAGGTTTTTGACCTAATACAGAATTGGCATATTAATATATCTTCTACACATAACATTTTATAATGACTAATTAATGTAATAGAACAGTATTTAAAAATAAAATAACAGATTGTGCATATAAGCAGCTCAAATATCAGTTGTTGAGTAAATGTTTATACAAAAATGGTTGTGCATTATATCTGAAGATGAAGGTAAGTATATTATTTTATAGAAAAGGTTACTTGTATTTTAAAAATAACTGCATGCATTGACATTCTCAACCTATAAAGAAAGAAAGAAGGACCACTAACATATGATCTGAGGTGAACATTTGACTTACAGAGTTTTCCTGATATAAAAGTTATATTACAATCATAGCAGAATAGTGGCATGTTAACTCCCACCCCCAAACCCAAGAAATGTACATTTAAAGCATAACATGGTTTACAAGGAATACATATTTCATTGAAAATGGTGGCATGTTCCTTAAATGGAATTTAACAAATAAAGTAGGATCCAGCATGCAGCCATGTGGAAACAGAAAATATAAGGCCAAGTACATATGACCGTTATGTTGTCATCATGTTTGCTATAACATTATACAACGGCTGTTAGCATTACATCTAGCTATAGCTCTGTGATCTCCCTTGTTTTTGCTAAAAGCAGGCTTAGAAATCAGGGAAATACATTTAATGTGGATCAGTAAAACTGCATCAGAGTTTTAACTTACATGGGGACATAGCTAAAGGTATACATCTGTGCAAATGAACAAGTTTTGTCTTGGAGCAGCTGGTCTATACTTAGCTTAAACAGTGCAGAAGACATGTATACTTAAAATGACAGTTGTGCCAGCTCTAGTGGTAGGCATGCATAATCGCTGATAGATGAGAATACCAGACATTAATGAAAGCTGGCTGCAGAATACAGATAACTTGATTAGCTTATTGTTTTCCCTTAACAGTTATGCAAACTGTTGTGACAATGTGTACTGTTAGTTGGTAAATGGATTTTTTTAACCTGAAAGACCAGTGTGTATTTTAATCAGGACAGACAAGTAGAAAAAAAGATACAGTATGAGAAATGTACACATCTGTAACTTGTATATACATATATATTTGTGTATATGAATATATATATATATATATATATATATATATATATATATATATATATATATATATATATATATATATATATATATATATATATATATATATATATATATATATATATATATATATATAGTTTACATGGATTTGGTTGTACAGCCAATTGTCGAACAGGGTGTTCTTCGAACTTATATGTCAAATGTTTAGATGTCAAATGGTAGTAATGTCGTATGAAATTCGAAATTCGACATTTCCGACCACTCTACCACCTAAACAAGTGCTACCATGGCTCAAAAAAGGGGGGATGTTTGGCGTTTCTACTTAATTGTGTTCGCAATTATGCTGAACTGGCATTCTGCAATCGAACATACTGTGTTTGACAAATGGCCGTACGACCAAATCCATGCATAACTATATATATATATATATATATATATATATATATATATATATATATATATATATATATATATATATATGGGATCCGGGCACATGCTCGACTAGCATATGTCCGAATCACAAAACATCAAACACACATACACAAAAGCGCTTAACATCGACAAGCGCTTCCATGTATGTTTGCCTGTTTTGTAGATTGGACTACAGTGCGGGTAAGGGAAAATTCCCTTTTCCCCACTGTAGTATGATCTTGGAGTGAGAATAATAATGTAGGGGTGGGATAGGGGGTGCAGGGGGGTGAAGCCCCCCTGCAGAAACGTAGATTTTTTTTCTTTTTTGAATTACACATACACGGAAGCGCTTTTTGATGTTAAGCATTTTTGTGTATGTGTGTTCGATGTTTTGTGATTTGGACATATGCTAGTCGAGCATGTGTCCTAGACCCATATATATATATATATATATATATATATATATATATATATATATATATATATATATATATGTATATATAAATATATATATATATATATATATATATATATATATATATATATATATATATATACACTCACACATATACACGCACACACACACACACACACACACACACACACACACACACACACACACACACACACACACACACACACACATATACACACACACACACACACACACACACACACACACACACACACACACACACACACACACACACACACACTCTCACGTGCACACACACACACACACGTATATATTCATTTTTGTCATGTCCCAGTATGTCCAATGCCATAGCTACAGCATTGCCCCAGCTGTGTGAATTGGTGGTGGCTATGCACTTTCAAATTCTTCTGCCTTAGTCCTTTCAATCTCACTGCCTCAAATAGAATATGAGTCGTTCAGGTCATATTCAGTGCTCATCTCTGTTACAGGGTCAAGGTTCAACAGGAACTTCCGCGATACCGACATTTTCCATTTGCATGTCACATAACTTTGGATCATTTAGTGAAACTTATAGAGGCTATGAATTACTTGAAAAAAAAAAAGAAAACAGTCATGTTTATTGAGCTTGAAACTGTTAAGAAGTATTAATTATTGAACTAGGAACATTTTTATGAAAATACAGTTTTCTAATGCATAACTAAGGTGAGTGTATTCACTATAATTTAGACATTTTTATTCTAAGCAGATACATATCATTTTTTTCAAATTATAAAGTGTATGTCTATTCTAATTATATTTATGAGTTGTCTGTTAAATTAGTGACAAGGTATGAATCCAAATCAATTGAAGTAAAAGCACTTCAGCATGTCAAATGATTTTATCATCTTCCTTCATATAAGAAAATGTGCAAAGAAATGTTCAGAAAAATATGAAATCCGCCATTTTCTTTCATGATACTGTCTTGTCTGATTGGTCTGTTTCAGTTCAGCATACTTTCACTGCTTTTTATTCTAAATCTTTTAGTTGATACAATGTAATAACTGTGATCACAGTCATATAGCGTTGTCACCTCACAGTAAGACGTCCTGTTCGATTCTCAGCTAAAGCGTCTTCTGTGTGGAGACATGCGTGAATGGGCGTACCTTCGTTGAAGGTTGTGTGTCAGGCCTGGCAAGTCGGTATGTAAAAATCTACTGCCAATCATTAGCGGACCGGAGTTCCGCTGTGGCGACCCCTAAGCGGGAAAAGCCAAAAGGTACAACAACAGTCATATAGCAGAAATAATATAAAAACAAATAAAATCAAAGCATATTCACCACATTAAAAGTTTTCTTTACGTATTTGCTAAAGTATTCATAAACTGTATTACCTTTAACATCGTCCCATAAAAAGATATGAACATTTCTGAATCTGATACAATGTATATCACTGCATAAACAAACGGTAAATTGACAGTGATTGACTTAACTTGAAATACCTGTAGCACAAGCAGGACTGATTTTGAATTTTTAATAGAGTGGCATTCTATAAAATTACATGCCTTACACCAGTTTTGAAAAAAAAAATCAGATTTTACTTACATGCTGTAGCCCCCTATTTAAGGGATGGTTGTAATTTTGGCAGTGAGTACTGATGCATTAAAGGCTAATCACACAGCCCCTTCTTGAATCATGTGCAGGCCGAAGGTGCACATTTTTGCTCAAGCAGAAAGAAAATTGGCAAAAGAAAAAAAAAATCTTCTGCCTTTCAAAGGGCACATTTGTCTCTGAAAGGCAGCCACCAATATAGAGCTGCTGTTTAGCAGTAATCTCCTGCTGAAATATAAAATGTCAGCCTGAGGTTACTGATAGCTTCTTCAACTCCATTTAACTACTGAGCTTAGTAGACTATGCACGAAAACTAAATCTCATGCTGCTTGATTTATGTATTTCCTCAAAGAGGGAATATAATAAGTTAGTGTTTTTGTGCTTTCTTGCATGCACAGCTTTTTTTCTGGTCCATTGCAGCAACAAATCTCTTTAGAGTAACACATATTAGTGGGTATGACTATAGTTTCTGGATGTGTGTGTCTCTTTCTCTGAGGATATGCCTAGAGAGTACTACAAATAAAGTATGGTAAAAGAAATAAAATGCAAAATGTGCTTGTGTGTGTGTGTGTGTGTGTGTGTGTGTGTGTGTGTGTGTGTGTGTGTGTGTGTGTGTGTGTGTGTGTATGCGATAGCTGGTAATTAATGTATGTTCTCCATTTCCAATGGAATTGACTTGCATGGCACAAAGGTGACATTTGAAAATTCCATTTTTTTTGGTAGTTACAGATACCTATTTGTAAGCTTGGTTGGATTTCAAATACTAGTAGGTTTGTAATGATGTTATTTAGGACTGCTGTATGAAGACGTGTTTATCTAAAGACAGGACCAATACATATTATTGCTTTTCTTTTCCATCACATTCTATGCTGAATATCTAGCTTGTGTTGTCTCATCAAGACATCAGTGTATCAGTTGAAAGATGCAAAAGTTTCTGATGAATGCCTCGAAACTGCAATAAATATACTTGGAACCCTGTGTGTGTGTGTGTGTGTGTGTGTGTGTGTGTGTGTGTGTGTGTGTGTGTGTGTGTGTGTGTGTGTGTGTATGTGTGGCTGTGTACATGTATGTTTGTGCATATGTGTGAGTCAGTGGACATTGGAATAGATGTTTGTGCGTGTGAATGCACAAACATGCACACACAAATAGACACACACACACACACACACACACACACACACACACACACACACAATAATGGAATCATAGATCACCAAGTTGAGCCAATCCTAAGTGATGCAAACAAATATATGTCTCACTAATTAATGGGCAGATAACCAAGAGAATGTTAATAAGAAGTGTGGCAATGACAGTACTGACATGCCTTACTTCTGGCTACATTAATTTACTAATGTCTGAATTTTTAAGTACACTTTTGGCAACCAACAATTATTAAAAAAAAAGTAATGTTAAAATCATTGACAATGGGTTGCCAAGTCTTCGATCACAGTGCAAAGCTGAGCCATGCTATTATCATATTTATACCGAGTGAAAACATTAGCTAATCCATATATTCATTTAAGCACCAGTTTCACCAGTCCTAAACCACTGTAGGACAACAACTCTTCTGTAACCAGAAATTATTAGTCTTTTGTATTACTGTGGTTTTCTGGATCACCCTAAATGGGTGTAAGACAAAAATAATGATCTAGAAGGAGACAAAACTAGAGTAATAAGCACAACATGAGTCAAATACAGAATTATATTGTGAAATAATCATTTTATCATATGTGCTGCAGATTTTCTTCCTGATTCCAGAAGTGTTTGCATCCATCATCGAAATATGTAGAGCCCAACATGTGTCCTCTACAAAGACAAAGCCAGTGATGATTCAATCAGGCTGAAATGGCATAACTTACAATGAGAAAGTGACATTTCTAGAAGTGACATAGTACACTAAAGAGTTATTTCTAGCCCATTTTATCATGAGGCTTCTTCAGGCCATTTGGAGGAAGGTGCCACCTGAGTTCTTATATAACCGACACCTTATTAATTTATTTAGTGCATATCGATAACAGCAGCTGCCATGCATTTCAAACTTGGTACTGAACAAAATAACTGGAAAGGTTTTTAGCCAAAGGTGATAACTGTGCTTGATTGACTTTAGTATTGAAAATTGTCTTCTGATTGCTATTATCAATCCATCCACAATGAGACCAGCATTCCATAACTAATAACAATGTAACCAAGTACGCAACAATAATGTATACAGGTTTTGTGCAGGTTACATGCCTACATCTATTTATTAGCTGCATTAATTAGGAGCAAGAGAAAACAGTGTTAACGTATATCTTCTATACCTGGGAAGGTATAACGCGTCTTATGCTAAACTTTTGACTGAGCTATTAAAAGATAATTTCATTAGTCAGCTAAAGATGTGAACTATATAGAAGTCCTGATTGTTAACAGATAGTCAAGCGATTAAACATTTAATCTTTTATACCTCATAATTCTTGCATGCTGAGGACTGATTCTGAATTTGTATATCAGTGATGTTCCATACGATCTGTATGAAATGTACTTTCAAGCATATTTCTATAGTTCTTTAAAATGTCTTACCATTATTAATTTTCATGATTTTTCCTATAGCAGGAAGGAAGGCAGAGTTATTTGATCAGTCTAATTTCCAAGTCTGCTGAGTGTTGCTTCAGTGCCTCAGCATCTGAAGGATGAATAAGCCCATCAGATAGTAAGATATTACAGGTACCTTAGTAACACCTAGCATTGTTGGGGATAGGATGCATCTGTATAACTTGAGGGAATTCCCTTTCTCCATGTGTTTTATTAGCATTCGATGGTCTTATTTACTATATGAACCACTGTTTAGTAGGAATAGGTTGAGAGGTTGAGAAGCAGTAGTTGTGAGGGGAGTATAATCTTAAGAGGTGTCGTATCCCCTGTGAAACATTAAAATAGATTAGTTTGATTTGAGAGGTCAGTTTACATTTACGTCTTATATATGAGCCATAAAAATAGTGCATGTTTAGAGTGGCTCTCTCACTGGAGTATGCAGAAATCCAGGGTCAGGTAATTTACTTAACAACAATGACAGCCATTGCATAATACTACTCACTTGTACTGAATACTTCCAGAGCAGTTTTTTTTTTTTTTTGCATACAAAATGGTATTTGCAAAAGCATCAGAAAGCTCTTGGCATGCAAGAAGATTACAGAGAGTATTTAGGATCAGTACACACCACCACAGCAAGAGGCTTATCAATCAGTAAAATGGAAATGTTGGGATGGGATTTGTTTCTGGTCTTTCTCACAATCTGAAAAAAAAAAATCTGAAAATGTTAAATTTGTTACAATTTTTATTGAGTGGTTGATGACTACAACTTGTATTCCTTGACACAGGGTGGGACTATAAATGATATCTTCTACTACAAACCAGGGATATGAGAACTGAGTCCGATCTACTGCTTCATAAGAAAACAACAATGATCTGAGCTGTTCATCCTTGCATAAAACTAATTTCGTCTTTAGAGGTGATAAATAAAGGTTTTGGGAACAGAATATACAGGATGCAAAGTTTTAGTTAATATGTTTGTCATTACTGATAATGAACTAGGTCTATAACTTAATACTACAAAGTAATATTTGTTAAATTTGGCAAATATTGTCACTAACAGCTCATTCATTGTATGGGCTATGTAGTTCAGTAAGATCTTCCATTTAATAAGTTATGAGTAATGGCACCTGGTCTAGTTTGGCCACTCTGTAAAACACTATCTTAAAAATCATGAGGATCTGGAATCTTAGTGTTGGTGAGTAATGATGCAGTAAAAAGAAGTTTATTCTGGAAAGTATGTCGGTAAAGTACTTTACCTGAGTGTATGTGGTCAACTGGTTTTAATTATGAAAGCATTCTTGTAATTACTTTCATGTAGAAAGAATTTGACTGCATGTCATATAAGTGATCTTAAGCTTAGCTTGCACTGTCATAGGCCCATATTACATTTCAGGCCCACACATTAGTTTATGAACATGAAAAGCCTGTAACTAACCAATTTGTCCCTGCTATAACTTGAAACAGCACAATTCCAATACCATAAATTTCAAAAGTTTTCATAAGCATTGAAAAATCCAAGAAAATGGCATGCTTAGCAAACAGTCACAGTGTAGATATTTCTTAGCATAGAGGTTTGTAGTTCTAGATACAGAGTTCTGCAGAGAAAAAAAAACAGTATGAGATTAAATTGGCTTCTAATACAAGGCCTCATACAACTGTGAAACAAACTTCTTCTTTTTCTTTCGGCTTTTCCCGGTCAGGGGTCGAAACATCGGATCATCTGTCTGCTCATGATTGGCAGTGGAGTTTTACAGTGTCAAGTTGCCAGCCCGGCACCCAACCTTCCACAGAAGGCACTCCCACGCACACACTCACACCTAAGGCCAATTTAGAGTGTCCAATTCACCTACAACATGTCTGTGGCAGCTAAAGTTAACCAAGGAATACTGAAGATAGAAGAACTATGGCACTAACCTGTCTCCAAAACAGACATATTTTGCTGTTTTAATGTGGAGAGCTGAAATTTTTTAAAGGAGTCTCTTCTTAGCAGACTTAATTTTGGAGTGAAGGGAATTCTAAGTGACTTGAGTATCCCTACATTTCCTCCTTTAGAACTAACTGGTCTTAATATAATTTCTAGTATGTCAGAATTAAAGGTATACTGACAATAAAAATATGTTCTATGTACATATCGCAAATATGTCAAATTAATAAAAACAATTCTTAAAATAAATAAATCTGCAGCAACTGGAGAGATCCCAAAAGTACCTCACCAAGAGGATCATGGGCTACAAACAGATGTCCTATGCGGCTCGACTAAAGAAACTCCAGCTCTACTCAGTTGCTTACCGTCTACTCAGAGGCGATCTATGCCTGACGTACAAAGCCATGTCAAACCCAGAATTAATGGACATGCTCCACCTCAAAAAATCCAAGTCCCTTAGAGCTACACGCTCCAGGGACCTAAACCTCAGCACAAAGATAAATAGGACATGTTGGAGGGACAGATTCATTTCCCAGAGGCTCCCCTCACTCCGGAATAGAATCCCAATTCATGTTAAACGTAGCCCCTCGCTGATCCTCTTCAAGCGAAATCTGGACGCGTGGATGGGAAATCGCAAATTCACCCCTGGGATCTCTTCAGTGTCCCTGCTAGACAGAGGCACAGTAAACTAATCTTAAAAGGGTACCTTCTGTGACCTACTTTACAGAGGCACAGTAGGCTAATTTAATAGGGAGGCGGAAGCCAAATACACTCTGGCTAGCCTTATAAATGCCGTAGGGCAGATAGCCTAGTATCTACCTATGAACCTATGAACCTATAAATGTTAGTATTTCATCAATCCAAGCATTACAGTTTTAGTCAAAGTGAAAATATACTAGTGAAGTAATACTTGTAGCCTTTGATATGTTCTAGATTTAGGAAACTCAAACATTTTTTACACCAGCTACTACAGTCTCCACTAACTAGGGAGACATTAAAAAGTTCACATGACACATTATCAGAGACAGCATCAGCTGAAAAAGCTCATGCAAGCAAACGTGGAAACAATAGATTTTCACTTATTTTAAATTCAGTATGTTGAATCCTGTTAAGACACTTTTTCTCCTAGTCATTTTGTAATCAGCATAAACTAACTTTATGACTTTAGCATAAGCTGTTATTTCTCATGCGCCAGTGATCTTGATGAAATTGATCTTCTCAGCCATATTGCCCTCCTGCAATGATTTGGTCCTTACAGCAGTACAGATAAACTTGCATCTTCCTATGATGATTTAGGGATGTGGGTCAGGGAAGAAGTTGTGACCAAGAGTTCAAATGGTTTTTGCTCTTGCATTTAATTTTCCTGCTATGGTCCAAAGAACAGCCATAACTGACTTGCAAATGGGAAGTGGAAGGATTCAGTTTCAAAAACTGTCAACTGGCAAGGTTATTAGAGATGGCCCATGGCTTTTTTACTGACAGATGTTAATGTCATCTTTGAAGCATGATGGGGTATTGCCACAAGCCTGGAATGCTACTACTTTGGATGGGAGATATAAATCATCATTATCTGAAAGTCAAGTGTGGCAGAGAATCTTAAATTGTATATATGCAATAATCTGTTGCTCATTTAGTGTTCAACTAAATGTTTATATCTTGTTTTACAGAATGCCGGAATAAGCTATTACAATTCTCATTTTAATATTTAAAGAGAATTCCTTGCTGCAGGTGTAGCCTTTTTGTATTTATCCTGTCCTCATTTTTGTACTTCCCAAAATTTCACATTCAAATGACAGGGAGGATATAAATAGATAGATTCCCTGTACTCTGTCTGAATGGAGTATTTCATCCTGCACGAGTTAAGGCATTTATAGAGGTATTAGAACTGCACACATAAAGATCCACTAGTATTCACTGGCTGTTGTGGTAACATTTGTTTTCAAGATCCCTGCCCTTGTTTCATAGCCACTCCAGTCACCTCACTGAATCATGCATCTTGCACTACTTACATCTCACTGATACCAGTACTTTATGTTTATGTTCAAGGGAGCGAGCAGGCGCACACCCTATTTAAGTGAACCTCTCTTCATGTCCAGCTACTGTTTCTTTGCTGCTTGAAATTTCAGATAATATCATGGGAGACAATGAAACTTGCATGGTCTGAAGTACTAAATACTGACTTTTCTTTCAACACGCCAGAATAAACGTCTACATCTTATAATAAGGTTATACCTTGCAAGGTTTCCTATACATACTAGATGATAGTAAACCCAGTTCATCTTTGCTAACATATGTATCCTGAAATCAATACTTTCCATAGAGGAGTGTATGGTAAATGTAAGGAAAGTGGTGCTGTTCTGTAAATAATCAATAAATTGAACCAATAAATCAAATGGCCCTTGCCACACAAGAAAAACGTTATCTACAAAACACTTTAGAACTTCCCGTGTGACGAAATGAAAGTATGTGAACACTGACTGCTTCTCCCAGTAGGCTAGCAAACATCATGTGGCTATTTTTCATGCATCTGATTGGTAGAAGAGGTGTGCTTAATGATTTTAAACTAAATGAATGTTTTATATGGTCTGAGGAAGCTGTAATGCCGAGAAAGCACTAACAAACTTTTTATTGTTTTAATTTTTATCCTAACTTCAGCTTAGCGGACATCTTTTTACCTATTATATATTTTATTCTGGATTTAGTCCTGGTCCTGATATGCTTTTTTTTTTTTTTTTTTTTTTTTTTTTTTAATAATAGTCGTCTACGTCTTTCTCCAAATATGTAAGGACACAGATCACTAGAAGGTATATGAAAGGTGCCACAAACAACAAAGATCAGTGACAGCTTTCTACTTTTGTCTCAGATGCACTTCCTTTTCAGATGTTGAGCACTGTGCAGAATACTGTGACTGAAAGTGACTGGTATGTGTAAAAGTAAAAGTTCTGTCACGTTGCAGCTGATTGGCAGCTCCATTTGAGCACACATGCCATCACCAGTTTGAGTTTGGCGATAATCAGTCTTCCCCCAGCAGTTAACATATTTAAAATAAATAAATAAGTAAATACATCACTCTTCTAATACCTTCTCACATTGTCTTGCAGTCTGGTCTCAAGATTCCCTTCCAACCCTGCATTGCCTACATGTGCAGTGCTTCCAAGGTATGAGTTTGCTGGATTCCTTAATATCACTCCCAATACCAGGTTTAATGCTTTGCTGCTTTATGCCTTTTTAATGTGGAATATTTTAACTAGTAGTGATGCTTGGCAAACGTTTTCTTTCATTTATTGAGACAAACACAAAAAACTTCCCACACTGTGTAGCAGAAAAAAAAGAAATTCCTTTGCAGAAGCATTTTTCCAGAGTAGCAAAGTCAGTCTCATTGCAGTTTCTCCTCTCTGCTGCTATCATTCTGTCTTCCTGAAAGACTTTGAATGTGCTCTTTATCTCCCACCAGTTCCGCTCTATCAGTCACTAGTGACAATAAATGTGCTGTAGAGAGTCCTGAGTGATGGCATGGGATGCGCTTCACAACAACCAACATACTCTGCAGAGTAATTAACTACAAATCTGATACTGATCAGCAGTTACAGGTGGGAAGCTTCCATGCAGACTGCAGCTTAGAATTCATTCAGAGACCGGCATTAATTATGAGTCCTTCTGCTTTATTTTGAATGCTCTCGATCATTTCTGTTAGCTGTTTTCTGCATTATAGAAATGCAGTATGCAGTCGCTTTCACAGTCATAAACAACAATTAAAAAAAATAATATTTCTTAGTGTCAGTATGTTTTACTTCTGCATGAAAACTAAGATTCTGCAAAATATGTTCTACTTCTCCATGAAAATTAACATTGCGAAAATATTCCTAGTGGCATTTCATCATTTATTTATTTATTTTAAACAAATTTACACTACTGATAAGGAAATTTTACAAAGTTCTGAAAGTGGAATTTTTTACAGTATACTCTGAAGAGTCAGAAATGGTCTAATAATGTAACGTTTAGCTGCAGCAGTTTTTGTCTAACAACATGTGATCTTGAACTGTCATCATGCTTATGAGTGATGCAGACTGGTTCCTGGTTCATATAAGGGAAATGTCTGTTGCTTGAATGTGCGTGTTTTGTGTATTAAGTGTTCAGACTTTCTCCAGTGTGAAAGAGTATAAGGCTATAAACCAAAAACTCAGCAGTAATCTGGCCAGAGGTTCTTGCTTGTTACTATAGCAGTGTCACCTGCATGGTAGGCTGGACGTTTTGTTTTTTGAGTCCCAAATAAGAGCTAATTTTATCATTTTAATTCTGTGATTTGGAAAGTGCCTGACAAAAGGACTTTTCTATGTGTGTGTGTGTGTGTGTTTGTGTGTGTGTGTGTGTGTGTGTGTGTGTGTGTGTGTGTGTGTGTGTGTGGGTGTGTGTGTGTGTGTGTGTGTGTGTGTGTGTGTGTGTGTGTGTGTGTCTGTGCGGGTAGATGTTAATCACTGTGCTGGCGAGTTTTTCAGCTGAACCGATAAGACTATAAAGTGAAAACTCAATATCTCTCTTTCCATAGGCCTTTTTTTGTCTAGTGAAAGTGACCCTGGCATGCTGTGTTGGATGTTTTAAGTTAGAATCCCAAATAAGAAAAGCAGGCTCAGTAGCTTAGTAAGTTGCATACTTTCCTTCAGTGCTGAAGGCCATGAATTCTACTCCTCTACCAGGTAGATGGATTAGCTTTCCATTACTGACTCTGCAGTGTGATTTCCTTTCGATGAGATGTTAATCTGAGGCCCCATCACCCTAAGCTAGTGGATGTAAAAGATTCCTTAGAACTTATCAAAAAGAGTAATGGTTAGGATGCAGCACTTTCTCTGCCACAGTGTCAATTCCCAGTCAGGGAAACGTCAATGTATTTGTAAGATACTTGCTTGATACAATTGGGATACTTGGCTAGGCTAAAGTAGGTCTCTGTAGTCATTAGCCTAGTATGCATCTATGAGAGATAATGCTATCCATTCAGTTCTATGATTAAAACAGTTCCTAAGCAGAGAGGTTCTATGTATTTGTGTGCATGTGTGTTTGCAATCTGATCTTATCACCATGTTGAGTGCTTCTAACTGAAAAAATAAGGCTTTATTGGTAAAGTGAGTGTGACATCAACACAATTTGCTGGAGACTTTGGGTTTGAGTCCCAAATAAGAGCCAATGTTATTCTTTCACTTCTGTCATTCAACAGTGCTTTACACAAAGAGCTTGTCAGTATTTGTGTTTGCTTGTAATTTAACCTTAATCACCATGATGGGTCTTTCCTACTTGAAAGGATAAAGTAATAAAGGGAAACTTCAATGCCCGGTGCACCAGAGGCTGTTGATGGTCCAGTGGCAACTGCACCAATGCAGTATGCAGGAGGTCTTGAGTTTGATTCCCAAAGAAGAGTTAATACCATCCTTTCAGTTCTATGAATCTAAGAACACCTAAGCAGGGGGCTTACCTGTATTTGTGTGCATGTGTTTGTAATTTGCCCTTGGTGATTTGACTGTAGTTAGTTGTATTTCATTGTATTATCTGAAGCTATACTGCAGTGTTTTTTCAGAAGTGCAACATAACTAAAAGGCAAGTGTCAACTTGTAAAGCAATTTAAGTTTATGATTAGTGTGATAACACACTTTACGTTAACAGAAAAAATGGTAACCAATTAAGTCCATTAGACAAACTGTCCATTTTCAGAGCTGACCTGGGAGAAAAGTCTGGAGAGGTGACTGCAACAAATCACACAGTAAGCAAATGAAGGCTGTGGGTGTAAAACCTAGGAGTGCCACATGGTCTATTTGTACCAGCATAAAAATCATAAAATAAAATGTTCAGCATCTGTCCAGTGTCAATAATTAGATTAAAATAAGTGCTATACATGAATGTGTAATGTAACCAAAGCAACAATTTATTTAAAATATCCTTAAATAACTCAAATAACTGTATCATTTGTATGCCTAAATATTCAAGATAAAATTAAACAGTACTGAAGAAACTGTACATAAGTTGCATCTGCCTGAAACAAGTATATACATTTCATTTGAAAATAATTTTATATATCATTTTCAAAAACACTTTCTTAACCAAAATTAATTTGCAGTTCCATTCTTTAATGATGCCTGTTAAGCTGTTAAAATGATCAGGGAATTGTTTGAAATGCTACCCACACAAACAACCACTGTTTATAGGACATTTCTAAATGTAAAGTGTTACTAGAAGCAGTGTGAATAATTCATTTTATTAAGCCTTATTATGCTCACCAATACCTGAAACATGTTGCATCATCTGCATGAGTTCTGCAGTATCCCGAACTAGGCCTGTAGTCTGCAGTATGAATCAATCATGCAAGCTGTCAAACTGTATAACAATTATCACTGAAGACACACTGGGATCTGTGAATATGTTTGTGAGAGATTTAAATCAGGATTCTCTTGTGAGATACACCTTCTCACATGACGCTAAAAATGGACATCAATTTATTTTAAAAATCTGTCCATTGTATTGCAGATGGCATTCAATTGACTTATTTGAGTGCTGAGAAATTATATGAAATGTGTAAGTAGACTGATTATCACTATTTGGAGTCTCCCTCCATTGTAGGGCACTGTTTGTAAAGCCTGTAATTGGTTGATATTAATTCCTTTAATGTTATCTTCAGCTGAAAGTGTCTCTAGATGTCACTGCCTTGGCTCCTTGCCATTCATGACATTGTTAATACTCCCTGTATGAAAACAAGTATGACTAGTAACATTTTGAAGTATGTCTTCACAATAATAACACTGAAGTTCACATACTTGTGAGAAATTTTTGAATGGTATAAGATATTTTGTTTCACAGAACACCAGACTTTATAAAATGGTAATTAATGCCTTAATTCTCAGTTTTAGGTAACACAGGCACTGACATAAACTAATTAGCAGCTTCTTTGTATTAATATTATTAATAAATAATAATGATAAAACAATATTTATTTCTGTGTAATCATTAATGTCGGGTATGATTGAAAAGGGTCCGTCAACATCTCACAGTTCAAGGATAAAAATGCATATACAGAAGTAAGACACACATTCCTGCAACTTTGGATAACCTAACATAGTGCCAATGTCACATGCAGGATGTCTGATAAATTACACGGGGCAGTTACTCAATCGTTCTGAAGGAAAGGGACGCCTGGGCAGCCTCGATAATTATTAATGCTCAGCAGGGCTAAGTCTGAGACATAAATCACTATCAGAGTGAAGAAGGGAGGTGGCATTGCATACAAATAAACAGAGGAGAATTGAAAATGTATTGACTATCAGCATGATTTTCAGAAAGGGAAAAAAAGGGGGTTTACATCTAATCAGTAATACTTCAAAATGTACAAAACGATGCACTTGCACAGATATCTGAACATACTTTTTTGCACTCGCTTTGTATTATGCATTATTTTGTACTTTTTCTAGTCATTTACATTCCAGTTTGGTTTGTTGCAGCTCCGTCAGACAGGTCATTCAAAATATTCAATGAAGCATAAAGCATGCAATACATTTGATATGATTTTTGTGAAAAGAATCGCACACATCAGGCCAATATGAGTAAATAATATGAAAAAACTAACACCAACAGTTAACAAAGTGTTCCAGGATTCTTGATATAACTGCAAGACACATACATGCACACACCGCATTATTAAAAAGAACCACCCACAATATTTTTCATTAAAATTTATTAGTACAAAACAGTTGTTTAGATTAGTAGGTAAACTATTATTATTATTAAGTATTTTAGTATACAGTATAATCAACAAATGGATATAAGTACTGAAGCTTAATGAAATAAAAAGTCGACTTATTTTTTTCAATTTCGTAGGCATGTACTAGATCATCATTCTGCATACCATTAGAACCCTAGTGAATACACAATATTCAAAGGTTCTCTCCAGCTACAAGAAGGGTGATACAGGATGGACTGTGGGGAACTGAGGCTGGCCATCCAGGCATATAGAGTTACTTCGAAGGCAGCAAGGATGCTGCTCTGTCTAGCATATAGTAGAAGTGTGTTGCAGATGTGGGTGATTCAGTGAGATATGAAACTATCACGCCAACATGTCTCATTTCTCAGATGAAGAAGGTTTAGGTCTACATTATCAATACAACGTTTTAAGTGGGAGAAAAGATCTGTGGCATAGCCAGTGGCTTTTGCAATGGGGTCTCCCAACAGAGGACTGCAATAAAATTGAATTAGGTTATCAAGTAATTGAAGAAGGCATTATTTTGAGAAGTTCCTTAATACACAGGTATTTGGAGGGAAGTGGCATCATTTTTACAGGAAAAGGTAATTGATTTATGGTATAAATTAAATAAGAAAGATAGCATATGTGGAAGTGTACAGGAGGAGGCTATATTTGTGAGGACAAGATAATGGAAATTTGGGCCACTAGTAGGATGATCTACTATATATATGAGTTAGCATTTGTATTGTTAGGGAAGTATTTGGTATATTGGGCATTGATGGTGTAGCTCAATGAGTTTAAATGTGAGTAGATGAAGATACCTAATATAAAGACATCGGCATTAACTGGGGTTTCAGCTAAGGCAATAAAACAGCTATTGTGGTCTGTAAGGAGCATAGAGGGCAGCTAACTATGAAATGGGATTTATTATTGTTTAGGATGATATAGATAACTATAAGATCAAATTTTAGGTCAGTTGTGAGGTGATAGTATCCTTGACAAACACTGACACCCACTTCAATTGCCAGGTGATAAGCTCAGAAATAAACAGGTTTTCATAGCTTTGAAACCATATCTCTTTACCAGCAGGTATATGAATGTTTTTAGGTTTTATGAAGGCCTGAAGTTTAAATATTTTTATGGTAAAACTCCTTGCACTGAACAGAAACACTTCCATGAGTTTCAGATTAGACTGTACTTGTTTAGAATATTAAGACAGGCTTTGCTTGCAAAGCTCTTTTGAGCCAACAAAGACTTTAGCAAAAATGTGACATCCCTATTAAGATAACAGTGAGGCCATCCCTGGTAAAGTAAGAAGACATGTTGGCTATCTTGTCCAAATTGACACATACTGTATCCCCCCTTTGCAGTGACACTAGCTACATTTATTTTTTTATTTTTATTTTACATTTGTTGACCGGGCTAGTCTAGCTGGATATATGTCCATTTTCAGTAGAGACCCGGGGAGAAAAGCTCCACAACAGCTGTATACAACTAATATACATGAGTAAATATAAACATAAGGGGATAAACATAACCAATTATCACAGCCAATTATGTAACAAAAGGTAATTTGTAATCAAAAATATGGAAACTAATTGCAAAGCCCAATCAGTGTACCTTTTGTAAATCCAGCATATCCCAACAGAGCAAGTCTGGTCACTCACAATACTTAAGTGGAAAGACAGATCATACATACCTCAAAAAAAATTTGCAGAGCATCCATTTTTTCCTAATTTTCTTCACTCTATCCCTTGTAAATCTTGTCAATTTCTATTAAATCTCCAATGCTGCAGTTACTCAATAATGGCAGAGAAGTGTCATATTTCCTATCATTCAGAAAATGCATGTAGATGGAAAACCTCTTTTTATATTGCATTTTAAAGACAATGATCCGCATATTTTTTCTTTGACAAAAATTCTAGAGCAAAGAAGCTAAAATGTGCACAGCTACATAGAAAGTGCTGTTTTCTCTGTTCTCATATAACACACTTACGGGCCATTTACATGATTGCCAATTCATATGCTGGCATGTCTTTGGGACACATGAGGAAACTGGTGACCCCCAGCAGAAGCCCAAGCAGACATTGAGAGGACTAGCAAAGTAAATACAAATGACACTCCAGGCAGAAATAAAGTAGGAATAAATCACTTTGACTTGACTATCCATTCTAACCTGAAAACCTAGCAGTGTTTCTACACATTCATTAGCTATTGAAACTACGGATACAAACGGAATCTGAAATAAATTACTTATTTAGTTAAGCATGTAAATGTAAGATAGGTCTCCCTTCTACAACACACTTCTTAGTTTCCAAGAAGAGAGGGGAGGAGAAGAGAGTTAACAGATGATGCAATGGATTTGACACATTAGTGAAGAGGACCATGGTTATTAGCTATTAACCAGCTTCAGTCTGTAGTCCAGGCTTTCATTCCCTCAGCTTTCATGTGCCTAGCATGTGACTAACCATCTCGTATAACTACAGAATATTCCAGAGTCACCTCTGGAAAATGATACATGTGCCTTATATGTTTACTTGGTTAACAAACACATAGTGTTAAATAAACAAAAAAGATAAAATGTGAGATTATACAAACAGAATGATGGACATAGAGACAGCAAAACAATAAGCATCCAGGAAACCATTCAACCATTTTATATGCGTCTATCTTGGGAAGGTAATAAAGGGAATAAAAAGCACTTTTTGAAGTAGAGAGCTCAGCATTTGGATGGAGATGTTCTTTATGGAATATGATCCAGGGCAGATATTAGGCATTGTTGGATATTACCTCATTGACTTGCAACTCTGCTGCTTCATTTTGCTAAGACTGAGTTCTTAAAAAAGTGTGTGATTCCTGATGGAGTAATACTCAAATAGGTTTCTTGGTCCTAGTAAAGACATAAATTAATTACTGGTTCAGCTCATGGTACTAGCTATTGTTGTCCACTGAGCTGAACCATAAAGCACACCAGATTGATTTTGCAACCTTTTATTACATAACAGCCAATGACAACCAATAGTGATGCCATAAGTAATGCATATGCAACATATAAACAAATACCATCAAACCATTACCACAAGCAGGTTGGCGTACACCTGTTTTGCTCTGGCTGCCACTTCAGAGAAAATTGGGTGGCAATTCTTAGCTACCTTGGACCTGGTGGCAAACCCTTTTAACTCATACTTACAAGCCACATGACATTTGATGTGGCCACCAGTCACATCTGGGTCCAACCTAAGGACAGCCAAGGCCACTGAAAAAGAAGAGGGGGAACACAAGGGGGGATGAAGCTGTAAGTCCACCACATGACCCAGCAGAGGGACTTGGAAGAAAGGGATGATGTGCCTGCTGACAGATTCTGCAGGCAGGAACAGCAGCACTCCCTTAAATAGGGAGTGCACACCTCCACCCACCCCATGATGATGACTCGTGGCTTGCAGACAATGGGCCATTACAGAGGTAAGTCGTTGTTGTCCACTGAGTGAGTCATAAAATACAACAGATTGACTTTGAGACCTTTTATTACATAATTGTAAAGGACAACCAATAGTGATTTCATGAATAATTCATATGTAAAGTATCAACAAATAACATCAAACCATCACCTCAAGCCAGTTAGCTTACACCTTCCTGTCCCAGCTGCCACATATTTGCAAGCAACATAACCCTTGATGTGGCTACTGGTCAAATCTGTGTCCAACTTGAGAAGAGCCAAGACCACTGAACAAGACCAGAGGGGAAATCAAGGGGGGGAGTCAAATGGCCGGAGCCAAATTGACATGCTATACCGTTCCCCCCTAAATCAATGGCATCACTAATAAATTCTGAGTTATGAAAAAAACAAGTTAAACCTTGAAATATTTTGGAACAGCAACAACCATATCCAAATTAATCAACTCAAAACCCATGCTATTTAAATGGATATTGTCCAAATGATAGAAATCAGGCTGCAATCTATCAATATCACTGTGCTCATTCACCTAGAAACCAATTTGCCTAGCAGCCCACTTGACTCTGTAGTTGATAAAATGCCTGTGTCTCTCAATGGCACTAGGCCTTTTAGCACTTCCTGCACAGTCTAGGGATAATGGCAGACCAAAAGAAAACTACCTTCAGATATAGCTGCTGCAAGTGGTCCATATCAGATAAGATTATGGTCAACAGTATGTTCTTTGGGGCTTGCCCGAGATAATTTCTCCTGAGGTGAATTATCACAATGCTGGACAAAGTTTCCTCCATGGTAATCTTATGCTCAGTTTCACAAAATTGAAATCAACTAAGACCATGGAAACCAAAAGAATGAATAGTTCTCCAGTTACTATCAATAGAACAGAATGAATGAAAAGCTGGGCAAGCCAAGGCTTGGATGGATGCTGTCTGAATAAAAGAATGGCCCAAACGCCAAGTCACCTCCTTCCTTGCAACAGAAATAAAAATTAATGCCGTATGCATGACAAAAAGGCATCAGAGATCCACCTTCCTGTCCTATGAACGACCTGCACAGAGTGCTCTTCCATGGCCAAATCTGAGATACGACCTATCCCAAAGGAATGGGAGGAATAACCTTGTGGGTGACTTCCTTTCCCTACAAAGGCCTGTCTAAGAAATGTGCTAATCTCTGATAGGTTAAAAGGCCTGCACAAAAAAACAAGCCTGACTTTTTGTCTAAGGGGGTAATATTAAATAGCAAACTGACCCAATGCATGGGGCAAGTTAGCCCACTGGTCTTGTCCAGGCACACCTGTTGTCCTTTACCAACTTGATCAGTCTTGGATTTTTTTAATGAAATCATGCCAAACTCCCTGTGGATGACAAGATCCTCACATAAAAGGTAAAGGAATATTTCTTCTTCAATTAGCTAGACTCTCACAAGAACTAGGGTACCCTTTGGATCCAAATGCTGGCAAACTGAAACTGGGAGAGACTGTCAGCCATAGGATTAAGATGACCAGACATATGAACACATGAAAATTACACATTAATCTGTAGACTCAGCAAAACTAAACACCTGATGATTGAGTGGACCCACCTGGACTTGGAAGAATGTTTTTAGAGAGTGTGAACAACTGCAATATTATATGGGTGAAAAATTATCCTCTTGTCTTGTAATCTAGCCCTCCATACTAACGCTGCCACCCAAATGGGAAAAAATTCTAAAAACATAATGTCCCTCTTCCTCTCCATAGAACAACTTTCCAATCACCTTTCAGCAAACCAGTAGTCCATGAAATAACCCCCGCCACATAATGAACTCCCCAGCAGCACCTGTAAAAAGCTCAGTGTTGCTGGCAGTGGTCCAAGAGGATTGCCAAAATGAAACTCCATTAAAGTGGCTCAAGAATGTAAACCATAATTGAAGATCATTCTTAACCTGTCTAATCAGCTGGACCAGGTCATGCTTGGGCCTGTTACCTTTCAACAAGTCAGATACTGACCAACGGAAAGTTCTGCCTGGAGAAACTGCTCTACAAGCAAAGTTCAGCACACCGTGTAACTGCATGACTCTAGTACCTGAACTTTGCTGGAAACCAAGAATCTCCAAAGTAACTGCCGGATGTGTTGAAGTTTGGGTGGAGGATATTTGAAGTAGTTATCAGTGGTGTCTACTTCTAAACCCAAAAAATTCAGGATTCAGCTTAGTCCTTTTGACTTGTCATCAGTGAAGAGTACTCAACTTGGTGCAAAGCTGCTTGAAAATGGGCATCTCTTCCAAAGCAGCATCCTGACCCTCCCCCACTATAAAAATATCATGTAAGTAGTGTACCGCCAACTGACAGTGAGTCGTTTTTGCCAGCACCAATGTAAAGCTGTGCTAAATAGTTGGAATGTTGCACAAGCCACAGCATACCCTACTGGCACTGCAGTGTCGACAAATATCTTCTCATTGACCTGAAAGCCTAAATGAGGCCAATCTTCTTGTCTCATGGGAAGAAGATGGAAAGTAAATTGGTTATCTATCTTACATAATCAGGCATCAGTATAGTCCATGTTGACCCTCTGCTGCCAGATTCAAAAAAGATTAGTGCTCTTTGGTCAATTTGGTGTTAACAAAACCATTGATTGAACGTTCTTTTGGGAGAGACGAGTGATGAATCAACCTGAACTCACCCTCCAGTTTCTTTGGAACCAGGCCAATAGGAGAATCTTTAAATAAAAAAAACAAGGAGGGGATGAAAAGGGGCTGATTATCCTGCCCAGCTCATCACTGTTTTTCAGCCTAGTAGCAATGTGTTCATGTCCTTTGATGGATGACAAATTGTTAATTAACTTGGAATCTAACAGGGCTGTGGGGTGGATAGGAAAGCCTTTGGAAAGCATTGAATAAGGGTGTCTGCTGCCCTTTAATCTGGATAATCTGACAGTAAACAGGATAGCATATCTAGACAAATGGGGAATAAGCCTGGTGTGGTATATTTGAGCCCCCTACCAAAGTCCCCCATGTGTCCATGAAAAGGTGAGTTGGCACGCAAGGAAGTGGTGCACCTCTTAACAATCTCTCTGTCTGTTTGATATGTAGAAAAGGGCAACCTGTCCCTAGGCAACAACGCCCAACACCTGGAAGCAGGATGACCCTTCCCACATCCTGAACACAAATGGTTATATCTGCAAGTGGGTCAGACACATTTGCCCTGATTGAATCCCCAGCAAAACCTTGTATCGTTTGTATTAACAGCCCCTCCATCAATACCCATAGGTGCCTCCTTGTCCATCATTGCACCGAGCTATATGTCAGGGTGCCTTGACTCCCACCTGAGGGAACTATGGAGTGATTTCAACTTCCTGAAATGCTGATCATAATTCAATCTACCCCAAACCCCCTCTCACATGGCGGGCTTCCCTTATGGGTACCAAATAAGCTAATAAAGATAATGCTTGGGTGAGAGCCTTCTCAATGATTATACCCATAAATACCACAAAATCAAGAGACCAAGTATCCCAGTTCTTGACCAGTTTCCTGGCTGACACTTACTTCCCGATGGTAGCTAAGTCTGCCATCAAGTCCTTGTTGGATGTGTTATCAACATCCAGTATGCACTTTATTCCCTCATCATCCACTAGAATGAAGCTATCTACAAACTCCCCTTTTATAATCTTAGCTTTGACCTTGGTGGGAACTTGTGCTATGATATGAGAGCCAGGTGATTTGGAATATATAAAACCGAAGGTAGCCATAGAGGATGAAAATTGGAGGATAAACTCATCTGTATGGGGAGGAACCTTCATCTCTGAACCCATGACCTCCTTAGTGCCCCTAAGTGAAGTGGGTAAAGATAACTTCACCACCTTTTCAACATCAGTACCTACTCCCACTCCCAGACTCAAAGCTGTGGAGGCAGCTGTTTTCCTTTAAGGCTAAGTCAAACAGCCTAACTCTCCCTTCTCCCGGCAAAGAATTTATAAAATCATCTAAAGAATTAGCAGCAGATTGACCCCCCACAAGTAATATTAAGCCCTGCAGATCCAACATAGATGTTGCCTTGTGCTTCTATAGATATGTCAGATGAGCAAGAAGGGATGACCTTTTGGCCAGAAGCACCTCTGACTGTCTTTTCTGAGCCTCCTTAGCTGGAGCTGCTCCTTCAGCTACAACATCTTCTGAATTCACTGAAGGTCTCCTACTGGAATTTCTCAATCAATTAGCAAACCTTGTGCTTCCTGTGAGAGACACAACCATCTAGCTTTAATGGACTGTACCATGGATGAACCTGAAAGATAGAAAGAATTAGTACAGGGAAGAATACACACAAAAAAATAAGGGGGGTATGAGAAACTAAGAACAATACAAAGTCCCAGTTAATATTAAAAGACTGGGTTCCTGGATGCTGTGCTGCTGTGAGGTTCTAGAATGTACAAGGTTCTAGAATGTACAAGGTTCTAGAATGTATAGCGCTCATGATGTTTTCCTGCCCATTATTTCCTTCTACAATTCCACTGTGACTAAAAGCAGCTGAGCTGCCACGGGGCTTCCAGAATGCCATGACATATCCTACACAAAACCACTCTGCCAAAACCAAAGATGTATACAACCAAAGGACCAAATGCTGGGGTAAACATGATATGCTACCAGTTATTCAGAATGCCATACCCAAAACTTAATAAAAGTTGACATTGACATTACAACTGTATTTTACAACCATAGCACTCAGGATACCATCACACAAATAATTATACAATACAACTTAACTTCTGCACAAGCCCCATTAGAAGATAAAACAAAATTTGACTAGATTCCTTGGAATCAGCTCCCACATTTTCCCCATATTAACTCAAATTAATACAAAAGTGAGACACAGCTAATCAAAGCAAGCACCTCATTACATCTGATAGCTCACTCCAAGATGCTAAAATGACACCTGATAGGATATATACCCTCCACTACTCAGACTCCCACACCCCAGTTGTCCTAATGAACTAAAGCATACTTTACTGCCTAAGATGGAGCAATAAAAACCCTACCAAAATAAATAAACAAACCATATATGCTAAAAGCTTACAGATCCAAACAATCATAAATATGCCTCTACACCACCCCAATTCTATTATTAACCGGTTGCTAGCAGGCATTTATTAACTTAATAAAATTCTTTATATGAATAGAGTATAAAAGTTTGCCGCAATGTACCCTTAAACTTAGTATTTCCTATGCCCATATTATAGTTACCCCTGTATTTGAAAATTTTAATTTATTAACTTAATCATGTGTATATATCTTTGTATGTGTTTTATTTATTTATTTATTCATTTATTTATCCTTTCATTCATTCATTTATTTTTTTATAATGTTAACAATCACTCTTCAGATGCATAGGGTAACAGGTTAAGCAGGAAACACCGCATGTCCAACCATAACTGCGCCAAATACTGCACATGATTTTATTTTACACATATATATATATATTTATATATATATATATATATATATATATATATATATATATATATATATATATATATATATATATATATATATATATGACTTACACTACATATATATGTCTGTGTGTGTGTGTTTGTGAGTGTATGTGTGCATATATATATATATATATATATATATATATATATATATATTTTTTTTTTTTTCCCATGTGTGTGTTTTCTTTTAATGCCCTGACTTAATGTTATTAATATATATATATTCCCAATGTATGTATTATATACATCATTTTTTTTAATTTGTATGATATACTTTTAAATTAATGCCTCCACTTCCCTGTGTGTCTCACAAAACAAACATTGCTTGTATTTCTTTTTTTTTTTTTTGTATATTAAATCAATTTATAGGAAAATAATGCACATGATATACTGGAGCTGTGCAGAAAATTATACAGCTGCTGTATAGCTGGTAAACCCCTTACCATGACCTTCAACCTTGTCGCTGCCACCTGACTCCATCATGACATACCTGCTGACAGATTCTGCAGGCAGAAACAGCAGCATACCCTTAAATAGGGAGTGCATGCCTTCATCTACCCTACCCTGATGATGACTCACGACTCGCAGACAACGTGCTATTACCGTGGTAAGTCATCAATATCAATGTGCCTCAAAAGTATATTGTCAGTATGATTTGCAGATTTTGTTGTTCCATGTTCCATAATAGGTCTAATACTGGTTGAATATATCATAAGTAATACCTAATTGTCTCTCGTAGAAAATCAAGAATATTCCTAATCAGTCCAGAATAATGGAAACTAATATATCTGTACATTTGTCTTTATTGATGGGTGGTGGTTAGGCCAGAACATTTTCTCCTGACTGTTTTACTGCTGCCAGTCTGTGTGTGTTGGGAGTCAAAAGGTACGGTGGATAACCTTTGCAAACAGTAGTCAAATTTCAGATGAGTTTCACCATCATTATGAAACGACATTTACATTTACATAACCTGACATTGAATTTTAAGCTGAAGAGAACTCAGATGAAATCAGAGCTGGGCAAAGTCAATTAATCCAACTTTCTGACATACTCTCAAAGAAAAACTAGTAAATGCTGCCATATAGTAACAGTTCCATCCCATATAGAAAGAGTCAGTGTTTAACAATGCCTTCATTAATGCCTTTAAGATAGCTCCATAGAATAAAACAAAATCAAAACCTCATATAGAAAAGTTTGAATTCAAAACACTGATCTATCTAGTATGAGTTTGGCAATGCTCAAAATGCATTGGTCCCCTTAAGCAATGACCTTTGCATTCATACCCATGCTAAGTACTGTAACAAAGACTGTGACTATAATCAATTATTTATTTATTTATCGACTTGTCATTTGTTAACTGGGTTAGTCCAGCTGAGCCAAAGATCCATTTTCAGTGGAGACCCGAGGAGAAAACCTCTAATAGATGCCAAAAAAGAAACTTACATAAATTTAAAACTGTCTTAAGAAAAGATAATTACATAAACAGGTCACAAGAAAAACTACAATACATATATAAAAAAAACTTGCATAAATTCAAAACTGTACTAAGAAAAGGTTAACAATTTCATAAAAATATTCTGAGAAACTAATTTACCAAGTTATAAGGAACAGATATAAGCTAGGGTAAATACTAGATGGTGAAATTACCTTTGTTAGTTTTGAGCAATCAAGTTAGTAGCAACATTAGTATGCCATTATGTTAAAAGCAACACTCTAGATAGGGAACATAACTCAGTGGTGTAGCTATTTACATAAAAAATATATATAATGAAGCAGCAGATGGCTTCTCATTGGGCTGATACAATGTACCAAAGCTATGTAGCTAAGAGATATAAGTTTTAAACTAGAGAAAGATGGACTGGGGGGATTATGTAGGGTCCTGGCATGTGCAGGAGCTTAAGTTTGTAAGGTAGATTTTCAGTTCTTTTTGAAGGTGTTAGTGGATTTGATACTACATATGTGTGGGAGGAGTTTGTTCCATGCTTGGGACAGTGAGTTTTTGTAGAGTAGCTTGCCTATGTTCTTATTCAGTTTGTAAAGGTCAAGACGGAGAGAGTATTTGTGCGATAATGCCTTGTTTGTAGAAATTCTGCATTCATATTTTGTTAATATAATGCTCTTGTTTTTAACCATTTAATTCACCTCTCTTTATGCAAATAACTTTAGAAGCCATATTTGGAAATTTGTGAACAACAACCTGTCAGGATCAGGACAAGTCAATTGAAGTGCAGGAAGCATTTCTTGTATTCCTTGTTCGAAAATACCAAACAAGTGAATTAAGATTAGTGTTACTGGAGGGCAGATGGAGATTAGGACGTAAAGAACAATCAGTTAAGCAACTGAAGAGCAAACAGCATACAGGCTAAAGAGTAGTAGACGTTTAAAAAAATCTACTGAAACTAAAGTTCATTAATAGACATTGATTGAAGTCTTGATGGTGTGTGATATAAGAAACTATCCAGATATAGAGATAGTACAGTAAAAGCAGAAGCAAACTAAAAGCTAGCATGTGATCAGTGTTCATGGACTCCTTCCGGCTAATAAGTGTGACAAGTATATTCTACAAAGGACTTAACTTTTAACACGTCGTCTATACTGGATTCTGTTAAGGAGCTAATCATATCCTAAACGTCCAGTACTTCTCTCTTCTCTGTTTAGAAACTCTGTGACTGTTAAGCCTATAGCATATAACAGAGAAAATGTGATTGCTTAACATGATAGTGACTTCTGAATCTAGCAAAGATTACATATGGTGACATCATGATTTAAATCTAACACATGACCAAGCTCTGACTTAATCATTTTCCCTTTAACAGATATTAGCTAACATACACATTCGCATCTGGCAATCAAGAAGGCATGACAAAGGCAGTCACTTCAGATACCTTCACGTGGCAAAAGAAAAAAGGACTCTGTAATTACAAGTCAGGGTATAGAAATCATTTTGTAACAATTAAGTACACGCACCTTGAAGAAGCTAGAACATGGCACAGTGCTGTTTTTCATTTACTTTACTATGAGCTACATACATGGTTATTAGTTTGACAGACATCAGCATTTGTTGGTTAATAAGGAATGAAGTTCAGTTAATGGCAGTATATATATATATATATATATATATATATATATATATATATATATACTGGCTTCAAACATCCATAATATCTGCATCTCTTTCTTATAACATATAAAAGTGCTAGCTTAATGGATGTGTCTTGTTAAATGCTAATTTTACATGACAACTGTCATGCACACAGTGGTCATAAAAGAGAGCTGGCTACTATAAGCTGTTTTTTTTGCAAACTTGGGCTAATGTTTAGTGCAAGATATCTACAAAAACTGGACAATAATGCAGACATATTGGAGGAAAGAGAAAGGCATGAAGATGTAGAAGTATTTTTATGTTTTTGCAAACATACACAGTTTATACAGTGACTAATAGTATCAAAAGTAACATATCTATGGCATTTCTTCAATGAAAGTTAATGACTAAGTGCATTTAAAGCCTTTCAAGTGTTGTTGTTGGTTTGTATCACTAAAATGCATTTAATACATATGACGAGAGAACATTATATTCAAATATTTCAGTTATTTTAAGAATAGAAACAGTGGTTCTGATTGGTTTTAAGATATTGTATTGCCCAGTAGATGGAGAAGTTATGTCATATAAAATTACACAAGTACTGACACAGAAATAGAAAAAAATATCAGTGAGGTAGTTGTGTATTTATGTACATACTCTGTTTTTTTTTTTTTAATTTTTTCCAGGGCCATAAATTTGAAACAAATGGAGGTTAATTTGTGTTGGCTTTGTGCTTTGTGTGTGGAATCTAAGAAGAGTTATATTTGTGGGGTTGAACCAAGTCACAATGCAAACAGTGCCACTGCCATTGCAGTGACTCTTATTTGATCATTTTATTTGTTTTAATAATCAGAAAAACAAACTAGGCTGAGCTCAGTTTCACTGGATGCCTGTGAAGAAAAACTCCAGAATATATTTAGAGCAGAAAACAATTACAATATATAAAAAATGTTAGTAGCTATCAGAACATGTCTGTATAAGCAAAATATACAATTATAGTAAACGTATGAACTGGCTTTATAAGTCAAAATTTCATAAAAAGGTAAATTTGCCCAGAAGGAAAATCTTTTGACCTATGTTGCTGTAGTACCCCAATCTGTAATTTATTTGACTATTGAAATATACTTATGACTTATAAAAAGCATGAAAATTGATATTGTGTGGGGGATATATAACTAAGGTGGTTCTTCTGAATCAATAAGGTATCCTATGCTGCTCCAAAACTAATACTTATTTGATAAAAAGTAGATTGAATACTAAAGATGAAGACATGGGTAAAGGCATTTATCTTACAGGCACAAAGTACATGGTTTGATTCTCAGATGGGATAAGTGGCTGGGCTTTAAATCGCTCAAAAGGGCAGTTAGCCTAGTACTAACCTATGAACCTATGAAGAAAAGAATTACTAATTTAGTGGCAGCTACAGAATATATAAGGATCTTAATGTATTCAAAATGGATCCACTTTCTCTGACTTTATTGATGGACGTGTGTTTCCATATGGTTTATGATCTTCTCCAACTACCTCTGTAAATGCTATTGTTTTCAGAAATAATGTATTGTAAATCATTTTATCTGTGAAACTAACATCAAAATCATGCTTTTCTAACCAGATCAAACATTAATCAGAACGCCATGATGATCAAAATTGTGCTAAAATAAAAATAAAAAAAAAATACCATATGGTTTCAAACTCACTTTTGCCTGCATAGATAGTCCAGGTAAGGAATTGGTAATCATCTACTTTACTGACATACTTGGACAGAAAATTAGATATTCATTGCTAACATATATTTCCTTCTCATGGGCTGTCCCACTATGAGAATTTTTTTGTTAAGCATAGTAAGTAAAACTACAAGTGAAGATGCATTTTAGAATTTAATTTAGTTTGAAACAAATCTCGTCAATTTCATTTATTTTTATATTTATTTGATTACCGGGGAAGTCCACTGGGCCGAATTGACCCATTTTCAGTGGAAGCCCGGGGAGAAAAGCTCCATAGGTTCATAGGTTCATAGGTTCATACTAGGCTATCTGCCCTGGGGCAATTATAAGCCTAGCCCGATTCTGTATGGCTTACGCCACCCCTTGATTTGAGTATACTGTGCCCTTTTTAAGGTTTAGTTTACTGTGCCTCTGTCTAATAGTGACACGGGAGTAATCCCTGGGACAAACCTACGATCCCCCATCCACCTATCGAGATTCTTCTTGAAGAGATTCAGTGAGGTGCTCTGCCTCACATGAACTGGAATTCTATTCCAGAGTGAAGGGAGCCTCTGGGTTATGAACCTGTCCCTCCAGCAAGTTCTATTTATTTCTGTGCTGAGGTTCAAGTCCCTCGAGCGTGTGGCTCTAAGGGATTTAGATTTACTGAGGTGGAGCATGTCCATTAATTCTGGATTTGACATAGCTTTGTATGCCAGGCATAGATCGCCTCGAAGTAGGCGGTATGCAAATGAGTAGAGCTGGAGTTTTTTTAACCGAGCAGCATATGGCATCTGTTTGAGACCCTTGATCCTCTTGGTGAGATACTTTTGGGGTCTTTCTAATTGCTGCAGGTGTCGGGTAAGGTACATCCCAAAAGGGGCATTGTATTCTATGATGGGCCTGATGAGGGATGAATAAAGGGGCACGATTACCTCTCTTGATCTAGATGTGAAACCCTTCGTGATGAGGTGGGCTATGTAGAAGGTCTTTCTAACCACTTTGGCAATGTGGTTTTCAAAGGAGAGATTGCTATCAACTTGGGTCCCCAGGTCCCTAATAACTTTCTCTGTACTTAATGGGTTTCCACCTATGTGGTAATTTGTGGGCACATTGTTTTTGCCAAAGGGTATGACTATACATTTTTTGGCATTTAGCTTTAAACCATGGTGCTGGCACCAGTTATCTGTCTCTGTGAGACCTTTTCAAAGGATGTTTGTGTCAGCTGGAGAGTTGATTATGGCGCCCAGTTTGCAGTCGTCTGTGAACTTGGTGAGCCATAGTCCTCCCACGTTTGCCTGTACCTCGGAAAAGTATATACCGAACAAGAGTGGTCCCAGGACAGAACCCTGTGGGATGCCACTTGTGACCGGTTTCGAGTCTGACATGGCTCAAGCAACTCTCACTCTGTGGGTTCTGTCTTTGAGCCAGTTTGTGACCCATCTTGTGACATAGGGGTTTATATTTAAGCTGGGTAGCTTATCTATGATGCCCGAGTGGGGTATTGTGTCAAATGCCTTTGCAAGGTCCAGATAGGCTGTGTGGACTACCTTTCCTTCATCTATGGCTTTGGTGACTGTTTCGAAGAAGTCAACCAGGTTCAAAAGGCAGGATCTGCCCTTGACAAAGCCGAACTGGGTAGGATCTAGTGTCTGTAGGTCCCCAATGTCTTTGTTTATGAGCTCCATGATGATCTTCTCCATAGCCTTGCAGACTAAGCTAGTCAGGCTTATGGGGTGATAGTTTCCTGGGTCCGTAGAGGCTCCACCTTTGTGGAGTGGGACCACTGTTGCTGTACGCCATTCTGTGGGCACATATCCTGTAGTGAGGCTGAGATTGTATAGCAGTTTTATTTGAGGGATTAGTTCCTCTTGGAGTTCATGTAGGACGCAACCTGGGACGCCATCTGGTCCCATGGAAGCAGTGTTTTTTGCTTTGGAGAGGGCAGCCTTCACCTGAGCATCAGAGATGTTTGGGAGGCAGCCCTCTGCCGGGATAGATACTTGCTCTTTGGGGGGGAGGGGGTGGAGAAGTTTGCACTGAACCTGTCTGCCAGGATATTGGCGATGTCTGTGGGTTCAGTGTATTTTTGTCATTTAGAATCAACTCAGAACAAGTCTGGGAGTTGCATCCCAGGTTTCTAACATAACTGAAAAAGCCTTATGATTGTCTTTGGTGTCCTGTGCAATTTTTCTCTTGAAGCTGGCCTTGGAGGATTTTATGAGGGATCATAATTTTTTGCTAGTACTGATCAGAGATGCCTTCCCTATTAGGGATTTTGCTCTATCATGTAGTAGCTTCCTCCTTCTGTTGTACAGTTTATTTATGGCAGGGGTCCACCAGACTGGACGCCTGCCTTTGGATGATTGGGTCTTGGTTTTGTTTGGGATAGCATGATCCATGCATTCCTGGAGATGTCCGTCGAATGCGTTTATATAGGATTCTACAGTTTGGGCCGTAGTTTCCACTGGCCCTGGGGCCTTGAAGGATTCCACTTCGGTTTTGAGAAGTGAGAAGTTCGCTTTTGAGAAGTTTTTCACTGTGGTTTTCTGGGCTGGGGGTGGGGTCGGGATGTGGACATCCAGTGAAATTAATTTATGGTCTGATCTTACCAATGAGGGATATACGTCTGGTGTGGAGCATAGAGTCCCCATGTTGGTAATGATCAGGTCTAGTATGTTGTCCCCTCTTGTGGGAGTGGTGACTAGGTGTTCCATAGCATTTGAGTTTATAATTTCCAGGAACCTTTGGGCTAAGGTGCTGGGGATTGAGTAGTGTTCCCAGTCAATGTTTGGGTAGTTGAAGTCACCCAATATAATGGTGTTCGGAGAGATCTTCATGTTCTCCAATGTTTTCAGGAAAGCCGAGTGGGATTCCTGACTTTGAGAGGGTGGTCTGTAGGATGCTATAAACTGAAAAGCAGTCTTGCCCACTGTTAGTTGCACATGGATGGTCTCCAATACTTCATGCAATGCCACTAACCTGGAGGTGTGGATATCCTTGATAAATATGGAAACTCCCCCTCCTTTTGTGGTTCGGTCCGGGTTTTGGGGCCGAAAAGCATGATATACCTCATGGTATACCTGGTAGTGCTGGGGTGCTCTCTGGAGCCTTGAACCAGGTTTCTGTCACTGCACAGATATCGATGTTCTCCATACTAAGGAGAGCTTTGAGTGCATGCATCTTGAGGTTAAGACTTCTGGCGTTTAGCAGCATTACCCTTAGTTTCTTGTTCCTTGTGCTGTCTATGGGGGTGGGTTTGACTTTTGAGCCTTGCCTAAAAAAGGCACTATGGGGGTGGCAAGAGCCTTTGCCAATATCCGAAAGCCCAGTGGTGACAGGTGCAAGCCGTCCCTAGCGAAGCAACGTGGCTTGTCGAGCATGTCATCCCAGGCTGACAGGCACTGGATCCCCTTTGAATGACACCAAAATTTTAGCCAATTGTTAAAATCGATCATTTTGTCTTTGTACTGTGGCATCATTCTAGGTGAGGGTAAGATGCTGCTCAAGGTCAGGGTCATACCAGCCTGGGCTACATGATCAGAGAGCTTCTCTATGTCTCTTTTCATGTAGTCCAGGGAGGTACGTCTCAGGTCATTCACACCAGCATGTACAATGGCTGAGTCATATTTGTATTTGCTTTGGAGTGACCTGAGTGCTTGCGTTATGTGGTGGATCCTAGCACCCGACAGGCAGCTCACCGTGACCTTCACTTTATTCAGCCTGGTGAGCGGGACGTCAGTGTGTCTGACAATAGAGTCACCTATTACAAGAGTATCAGGTGTGTTATTCAGCCTTAAGGGCTGTGACTGCTTGGCACACTGACTTTGTGGGTTATGTGTTGTGCGTGTTTTGTTTTGAGGTAGCGTTTTCTTGGATGTCTGCTTTGGAGGTCTCTGTTGCTTAGGTAGATTTTTATTTAGAGCCTTCGAGTATGTTTTTGTGTATTTATGTGTTTGGTTCGCTGATGTGGTGGGACTATGTGATACTGGAATTGTGTTGCGTGAGGTTACCTTCTCCTCCTGACTGGTTACACCAGTTTTGAGATGAGAGAGCTCAGCCTCCAGTTTGGCTAAATAGTTGCATCTCTCACATATATTTGAACCTGTTTGGAGGAGGAGAGGGTTGTCCGTGTACATGAGACAGTTGTAACATTGCCTCAAAATTCCCAGATTCACCAGCTGGACTGGAGAGGAAACTATTGACTGACCTTTGGACATGCTAGAGTAATATAGGGAAACTGAATTTAAGACGGACCAATAGAGGACAGGGTAATCGTAGACAGAATAAGAGTAAGTAGTGCTTATGGTTTAATAGTGCTAACTTGTAGGATTACTTAATTGGACCAGTGAAGGGCCTTAGAATGAGAATATGGTGTTTAAATTGAGAGATAGAGCAGTTCTAAGGGAAAAAGTGAAGAGCAGATTTTGTGGAGCCAGGAAGAGTTTAAACCCAATTAGGTGGCGCTGCCCGCTGTTGCGCTATGCTCAAAAACATGCAAAACCGCGCAAAAGAGGGTTTTAAGAGAGGAAGATGAAGGAGTTTTGGAATTGACCCAAAATGGCCAATAAAACTACAGTTTCAAGTCAGTAACCACTCCCACAGGGGCAGGCAGGCTGCTCAATGTTTTTCACTGCCACTGATCAACAGAGAGACTTCCCTTTAGCCCAAGCAAAAAATGGCCTCACAGAAACTTACAAACAGTTCAAGAACAGCAAGCCTGTAACTGAACTTTTTTAAATCTCAGAAAAGTGGGAAAAAGCAAGATTTTTTTTTTTTTTTTTTTTTTCAGAGATAGCAGAGGTTCACAAGTATCAACAAGTTATAACAGTGCAGTAAATGACCCCACACAAGAGTGCTAGGCCAAAGACAGATAAAATGCAAGTTTTGAGAAAAAAACGATTTTAAAAATAAGTGCAAACAGGAAATTCAGTAAACAGCTCTAGGTTGTGCTCTAAATACAGTTACTAATGCAGAAATCAAGTTTAACAAGCCAGAAAATGTTCAAAATAGGCGGCTATGCAGAAAAACTTAGCAAATAAACAGAGGAAAAATACTTAAAATCTCAAAAGTGGCTCCTTTCTTCTCTCAGCATTTTCTCCTCTTGGTGGGTGCTTCACCAACAGCCAACAAGCCTGAAAAGACGCCAAAACCATGAGGCAACCAGGTTTTAAAAGAGGAAGATGAAGGAGTTTTGGAATTGACCCAAAATGGCCAATAAAACTACAGTTTCAAGTCAGTAACCACTCTCACAGGGGCAGGCAGGCTGCTCAATGTTTTTTCACTGCAACTGATCAACAGAGAGACTTCCCTTTAGCCCAAGCAAAAAATGGCCTCACAGAAACTTACAAACAGTTCAAGAACAGCAAGCCTGTAACTGAACTTTTTTAAATCTCAGAAAAGTGGGAAAAAAGCAAGTTTTTTTGTTTTTTTCAGAGATAGCAGAGGTTCACAAGTATCAACAAGTTATAACAGTGCAGTAAATGACCCCACACAAGAGTGCTAGGCCAAAGACAGATAAAATGCAAGTTTTGAGAAAAAAACGATTTTAAAAATAAGTGCAAACAGGAAATTCAGTGAACAGTTCTAGGTTGTGCTCTAAATATAGTTACTAATGCAGAAATCAAGTTTAAACTTCAAGATGCATTATACAATTTAGATACAAATGATAGTTAATATTAAAGATCTTATGTGGAATAGTTACTCATAAATGCATTCAATATCATGCATAGTTAACAAATTCTAAAAGCTTGAAGGTAGGGATCACACAGTTTCATTTGAAGAAAACAGATATGGGTTAGGTGTGGAAACAGTTTACATACAAACCTTTTAAAAAAATGTAAATACTCTTTACATACACACATCAACAGTAGAATGCTATTTACAATGTTGGGCTGTGTGAGGGTAGCTGTAGGAGGTGAGAGCTTAGAGAGAAGCTATAGAAATTGTTGAGAGCTTAGATAGGCTCATAGTAAGATAACTATGAGAGATGTAGAGCTTGAGAACCAGAGAGAGAACCCCCTTGCTTTAGGTTGGGTGAAGGCAGGTACATTTCCATTTAGTGGACAGGTGTTTGAATAGTTGGGTTTTGAAGTTTTCTGTTGCAGTGGAAGGAGTGTGCTTGTATACAGCATATCAAGTTGTCATAATTGCCTTTGTTTTAAATTTGTCACGTTAAAGCAAAGGATTAATGAGGTGAGTTGAACTTTATTTTGCAGCTCTGTAGTCATAGATCTGAACCTCTTAAGTCTACATCTGTCTGCTGTGTGACAAAGGAAGTCACTTAACAAATCAGTATGCTTGGTCATTTCTTTAAAGAGGCCCTTGTGACTAGTTTGTTTTGCCTGGTTAACAAATAAAACTTGAAAAAAAAGCCCTAAGCTAAAAAAGGAAATTTCTAAAAAGATATAGTCATTTACTCTCCTCATCATACAATTCTATTACCAACTTTGTATAATAATGAAGCCATTCTTATAACTGCAGGCAGAAAGTTCTCCTATTAAACAAATAACTGGGGTAAATGATGAAGAGGTAAACCCTCTGTCAACCACCTGTCAGCTATTATATAACACCTTTTCTCTTAAATCTGAAGCATACTATGTCATGTGCTATATGAGTATGCAGAACATCATTTCTCTAGTTATGAGCTCTTTCACAAAGGTGTCTACAAGACAAAGTTGTTGTTAATGGAGAGCTGATCGTTATCAATGATTATACTAACCAGTGTGCTTCACACTGTCCTGTAGCAAGGAGAAGGCGATCTCTAGTTTCTTCTAAGTTAAAAATAAAAGTGCAATAGTTCGTAAATCTATATCACATTTTATAAATATATATATGTATATATATATATATATATATATATATATATATATATATATATATATATATATATATATATAATAAAAACTAGATGGAATAATGCATGATTTTAAGCAGATGCCATATGCACAATCAGCAGATGATGAACCCCATTAGACTGTACGAATGGCATTATAGTTCACAAACTTTACTATCCAAAGTTTCAGAAGTCCATTAAAGTTCTGATATCTTGATTTACTGCACTAATTCAGTTTAGTACTACACTTTGCAAAAAATAAACAGAGGGAGAAAAGTGCTTGAAGATGACACATTGTAACAGATTTATATTTTTTTCTAAAATTACACCATATGATTACTTTCACATAAATATCACAATTCAGTAAACAGTTCAAGCTGTGAATGAACATAATTTATTCGGCTTGCAAAGAACTTTGAATAATACTTGCTTCATAATTATATAGTCTAAAATTAGATATGGAAAAAAAAAATCTAAGTTCCATACAACCATATGAGAATTCAAGCACTCAGTGGGATTCTTGAGGTATTGTATTCCTCACTCAGCCTTCAAGTTCATTTAATCTCTACATATGAGGAAACAGAACTTGAAGTAAATCCAAGGTCACATATTGATTTTATTTTGAAAAGCAGGTTTGAATTATTAATGAATATTGCAAACACCCCTTATGACAGCACAAGAATGAAAAGTCATGCATTTTTAAAACTGAAAACTATTGGAAATGCGAAAGGCTGATTTAAGCCTGTAAGACAGAGCAGTAGCAAGACATCAGCTCTTATCCTTGAACTTGTGTTCTGCAATAGCTTTGTGTTAAATCAAGCAAAATTAATGCAACCTTTCAACAAACCAACACGCCTAGAATAAAGCTTCCTTTTAGTAATGCAAGTTTTGCCTTTATTTGTGCTGACTTAGGCTATAAATCCATGTAAGTGTGATGTCATGAAACTAAGTATGAACATATTAAATCATAAAACACATGCACTTTAGTCCTAAGAAAAACAACAAGAGACTGAAATGTTTAATAAGGGCTCTTGCATCTCCCACAGAACCCTAGGTGCAGAAATATGTATATGTGTGTGTGTGTGCGTGTGTGTGTGTGTGTGTGTGTGTGTGTGTGTGTGTGTGTGTGTGTGTGTGTGTGTGTGTGTGTGTGTGTGTGTGTGTGTGTACGTGTGCGTGTGTGTGTGTGTGTGTGTGTGTGTGTGTGTGTGTGTGTGTGTGTGTGCACGTGTGTGTGTGTGTGTGTGTGTGTGTGTGTGTGTGTGCGTGTGTGTACGTGTGTGTGTGTGCATGTGTGTGTGTGTGTGTGTGTTTGTGTGTGTGTGTGTGTGTGTGTGTGTGTGTGTGTGTACGCACTCATGCATGTACCTGTGTGTGTATCTGGAGTGTGTGTGCATGTGTGTAGAGATAATACAGGAAAATTATATGTCAAAGTGTGTTTAGTTATAAAATAATACAGCAGTGGGTAAACATGATTATTGGTATTAAGATATGTCTTGGGGTGCTGGGAGGCTTGAACCCAAAACGTAAATGCCTTATAATTCCTGGGTACATGGCAATTTCCACACTGTGTTTAGCTTGGACAACAGTGCTTGTACAAATGAAAATGAGCATCTCTATTTTTATTTCAATTTGAATTTTTTGAATTTTACCTTCCATTCTTTTTGCATAGTAAGTATAATATTAGCACTGGACTTCAAGTTGTCAGGGATTTAACTTTACTGAATTTTTTAATGAAATCTTTTAGGAATTTTATTTTGGGGGCTCATTTTGAACTGTCTTACTACATTGTGCAATTCCATTTGTAAGTTTCTCTACAGTTGTTTTTGAATATGCCTCTTCGGATCTCGGTTGCACTTTGTGTAATTTTTCAGGTGTTAGTAGTCCGTGGATAGGATAATGAAAATCTCAGTTTAAAGTTGTCTTTACAAAACTAAGGGAATTTGTTTAAATGAATGGAATGAGGGAATAAATGAATGTTAATGAATTAATGAATAAAAGTTAATTTTGCAGTGGTTTACTGGATTCCTATCTAGTGAATCCCTCTTTCCTTTTATTTATTTTTTCTTTTTCTATGCTATTTCATTTATTTTCATGAAGGTATTTTCTGCTTTACATACACCATACATACACATACATATATAAGACTATTTTGACTTGTATAATCCCATCGCCTACTGTATTAAATTCAGTGTCAGATGTTTGTATAACTGGATCATTGAGATGAATTAAGGCATACAGTAAGAAAATGTGTTATTCAGACTTCTACAGGCAAGGTGTGTAGTTGTTTCACATTTTGAGTACCTAAGCTGTGTGAAGTTTGCACCATGTTAAGATGCAGATAGGTTACATAGGTAACAGCATATGGGAACTTGTATGTCGAGTGTAGACCTTGCTGCCACATCACTAGTTCAACTTACATTACTGGTTTCAGTTTATTTGTGGGCTAGTAGCAGAAATCTGACCTTTATTAAAACAAAAATCAAGCTGTCTATGATATTTGAATGGAGATAAGCAATGGGAAAATGAAGATAGTGCTGCGTATTATTAGTTTCAGAGCCACGTTGTTTCATTATAAGAGGTATATATAGATAACTATTCAGATAAGTAAAGAAACAAAGATACGCAAGATTTAAGTAAATACAGATAAATTATTATGATGTCTAGTCAATACAAGTGATTGAGTTGTCACAACAAATGTGTAATTTTATAGTTAAAGAGGGAATGCAAGATAAATGGTAATTCATAGGATTATTAGCGTATCAGTGATAGTAACCATTTTTTATGTGTTTGAGATATGGATGTCACGAAATTTGTTCTTAATGTGAATCTTGGCATCCATGTCAAGAACACATGATACAGGGTTACGATCTACTGACCCACTCATAATTCTTTGTTGTGCATGGAGATTTATCTTCTCCATGTACTACAAATAGGTGCATAGGTAGGTACTAGGCTATCTGCCAGAAGACATTTATAAGCCTAGCCAGAGTGTGTCAGTTTTTGCCACCCCATTGATTAATTAACTGAGCCTCTGTCAAGAAGAGCTAGTGAAGTGATCCCAGGGGAGTATTTTCTGTTACCAATCCACTCGTCAAGGTTTCTCTTGAAGAGTGTTAGTGAGGGGCTCTGCCTAATGTAGTTAGGAATTTTGTTCCAAAGCATGTGGAGTCTCTGTGACAGGAATCTATCCCTCCAGCATGTTCTATTTATTGTTGTGGCAAGGTTTAAAATAAAGTGATGTGCTGCTCCAGCTTTGAAAGCTGGTAAAGCAGTGGGGTAGAGGTTGATATCCATGTATATTCCCTATCTAAGGGAAGCAGTTTAATTCAAAATGCTTTTTGTACTTAACAAACAGCAGGCAGAAACAGGAGTTGAAATGAAGCTGTTTCATGTCCTGCTGTTGCTGGTTTCTGGTCAGCTCTGTCTGCTTTAGTGGACACCTGAGATAGAGGGGTTCTTAATGATTGCTTAGTGGTGCAAAGTAATTGGAAAACTAATGGGGAGCAGTTGGGTATAAGGCTAGAATGGAATCATGTTGTAAAAAACTACATTGGTAGGGTTGTGAGGGTGGCCTAATGGTTAAGGTGTTTGCCTTACAAACACAAGGTACAGGGTTTGAATCTCACAGGTAATAATTGGCTAGGCTTAAAATGGCTTGCAAGGGTAGTTGGCTTAGTATGAACCAGAAGAATTACAATACACAGTATTTGTGGATTTTAAGATTGAAAATTATAATAAACTGAGAAAAGTTATTTGAGATTTGTTTCAGATCACTGGTAAGGCATTGCTGTACTTTTTGCATGTATTTTGAAAGAAAGTAAATATATTTAATATAGTAATTAGAGTACTGACTGTTTTGCAAATGTATTTATTTATTTATTGACATTTGTTTAGCTGGATAATCCAACTGGTTATGATCCCATTTTCAGTGGTGGCCTGGGTAGAAAAGCTTCATAGGGTATAAAGACAGAATCAGCAAATTTACTGCATATACAAGTATGGTTATGAGATAGGGCTTAGAGTGCAGGATATCAGAATGCACATTTTAATCAGTAATGATTCAATTCTATAACACTGTTGCTGAAAAACACAAAGCACATATTGCACAGGTTGTTAAACACAGCTTGACTATGAGCCCCTTAACCCCGCCCCACACACATTAAAAAAAAAATCCACTGAAATTGCTTTATTATAGTTCATGCAAATAAAACAAACTGCAATTCAGAGCAATTGATAATGAACACAATACGATACCCTCAGACATGTACAAATCTCATGTGCAGTAAGACACACTCACTTTAGGCATGTTGCATGACTCACCTACAAATCAAACCAACCAGTTGCAGACTAATCTTAAACCACTGAGTAATATTAATATTCTTTCAGCAACATTAGCAGACTGCTCACGTTTACTACTTTTTTAACCTCTGAAAAGGGAAGGAGGAAATGGCAGCCTCAAGCTCAGGTAACAGCATCCATGCCTGCTCCAAAGAATAACAGGTACAAGAGGAAGGGTCACTGTGAGAGCATGTTCCAAGAGAACTTCCATAAGACCTGCCTTTTCTTAAATATACCTGCAAAACCCAATCTGTCATTATCTCACATCTTATTCCCCCAAAAAACAAACATACTATCTAATCTAGTGGTCCTACCCATCCTAATTACCAAAAGATGTTACAAGTTTCACAGACAGGCATTCATAGACAAAACATCAGCCGAAGAGCAAACTTATTTTGTGTTATCTCCGTTTTTGTCCTTCTCTTGTAGAATCAAGTTGTGGCAGAATCAGTATAACAATCGGATAATATGCTGGTCATTTTACAACTGAACTTTTCAGAGAAAGACAGTTCATGTCACATTTGTCATGTCCAAAGCAATCAGCAGCTGTGGTGTATTGTATGATGATCTGTAACCTATATGATCATTTGAATGACTGCAACTGCTTCACTCCTGAAAATAAGAATGTGTTTCATATGTCTTATAAGGAATCAAATTATATGTATCTACATACCTACATACATTCATACATAAGAGATCAGTGAGTCAGTAAAGTAAATGAGAGAAGACTTCTATGTCCCATTACATTTAAATCTACTAGGTGAAAAGAATAACACGTTTGCTAAAACAGCAGCCCATTCAGATGGTTAAAGTAGTCACCACTCCCATATTAGGCGAGGACTATCATGTCACATAATCAGACCAGTAGAGCTGATTCAGTCCAAAAAGCAGATAAATATGTATTGTACAACAATAAAACAAAGGAAAACTAGAACTGTGAACACGGCAGCAAAGTAATCACATCATTACTGACAGTGATGTCATAAACTACATGGAGTGTCGAACCTACTACTCTTTTATTATTGTGTACTCCGAGGAAACACCTTAAAAGGTCATTTTACAAGTTCATTTGCAAATGCTGTGACGCAACAAAAATATGTCAGCTATTTTCTGCATTAATACTCCTGCTTGTGATAAAGGATTTCATAAACTAATGCACATAGGAGTTTTGCATTCCTTTTGTGATATATTGTACATATTCTGCACATAGAAGAAGAAGATTTTTCTAAGACTGCTTTTAGACTAGAAAGCAGCCTTACTGAATTCTAGACTTCATTATCTAAATTGAGTCCATGAAGACCATACGTAAGCTTTTAAACAGTGACCCACAGGGAGAAGTGCAGGGAGAGTGCATGTATTGGAGAAGTAGGAAGCCTACTGAGCCACAGGTGGAAAGTTCTAAAACTACTCCTTAGAGGCAGGCACGAATGTAGAAGGAGCAGTATTTATAGTACAGACAGACTATTAAGGAAAAACAAAGATCTGCTTCCAAAAGAGAGGCTATGGCTGCCATAAGTTGAACATAGACTGCATCTTAAAATATTAATATTTAAGACAGACATGCATACACATGCAGATGTAAATATGTGCATACATATATTTATATATATATATATATATATATATATATATATATATATATATATATATATATATATATTTGTTTGTGTCTTTCGGCTTTTCCCGGTTAGCGGTCGCCACAGCAGAACTCCAGTCCGCTAATGATTGGTAGTGGATTTTTACGTACCAGGTTACCAGCCCTGATGCACAACCTTCAACGAAGGCACACCCCATTCACGTATGCCTCCACACAGAAGACGCTCTAGCTGAGAATCGAATGGGACAATGTCTTGCTATGAGGTGACAATGCTACTGCAGCACCACCACCGCAGTTTTATATATATATATATATATATATATATATATATATATATATATATAGATATATAGATACAGATATATAGATATATACATAATGAAAATCCCCCTTAGCTGAATTTGCAATAACAAAGAATAAACTGTATATGTAACACTGAATTCTTTTCAGGCATTTGGTTTCAAACTTTCAGAAAGAGAACAGATAACATATGTGTGAATCATTAGGAGAAACAGAAATTTATTTTTTTTTAAAAGTAACATAATGGTACAGAATTTGAATATGCTTAATAACTTTTTTGAATATTACTTTTCACTATTGAAAACTATTGTTAATCTGTTATGCAGAATGATAATATTAGAATTCATAAAATTTCATAGAACTATAAATCACATTTACAGTGCAGGCTTATTAAAAGGGAACATAATCATAAGTTCTCTGCATTTAATAATTAACTGATCCACAGACCAATTTCACAACAGAACAATAGTGTGGCAATTAATAAATGCTTACAAAATGACAGCATTACTGGGCCTCAGGGGAGATTTTATGATTTGACTTTTGATATAACATGCCTCTGTGGTAATGCAACTACTCATGTAGCCTCTATTAGATCATTCAACTGATGAAGAATTAAAACGTTAAGATTACAGAACTATTTGGTCTTTATTATTTGATGTTTGCAAATAATTACCTTCATAGGTCCTTTTAAGGCAGACTGCATTTTGATTAAAAAGATGTGCATGTTTTACACTGAAATTCATATCTCAAATATATAGGCTTCATTATTTTGCCTACTAGTTTCCCATTTGCTTGAATAGTAGATAATTCAGAAGGATGTGTGGCAGACTGATATCACAAATGCGCGTAGCCCTCCAGTATGCATGTCAGGAAGCCAATTGTGCTTGTAATTTATCCAATATCACTGAAGGTGAGAGCAGTATATTAGAGACATGGAAAGTGTCATCGTGTATCACACATAGACCTTTGTTAGATATTTACTGAGATATGTTTGCCAGCTTAGAGATAGCTGTCATGAAGTTCTTAGTGACCCATTAGCTTAGTAATAAAGTTCAGTTTGCAATGACTTACTGAGACAACATAAAAGAAAGGAGTTTTAACAGTGAGATACCTCACTTTTCAGTATGTAAAACAGTTCTTACTAAACAATGACAACACGCAATACAACAATACAAGATTTCATTTTATGTAAGTGTATTTCCTTTTTGCAGTATTTCTGTGTTGTTCAACTTCTTCAGTGAACAACAAGCTGTGTCTGGATAAGGTCTCACAATATTTTCAAAATTACATCACCCTGACTCTTATAGCATAGATTTGGGCCATCAAAACCAGTAGTCTTTCAGTCTTTCCTTCCCATCATGGTATTAAACCTTTGATTATTTGGCAACTCGCATTTCTAGGAAGTTCCATTTGTAGCTGCCTTCCTTCACTCCCACAGAGTCCATGGTCCTACTGACTGTTTGGAGAGCCACACTTCTTTGCCATACCTTCCACAACAAGAAACCTAATACCGTTCACTGACAGGATGAGTCCTTGCAGATGACTTCTAGGTTTACAAAATGCCTAATCATTATCTTGCGCAAAAGTTGAAATGGCACAATGATGAATATTTGAAGCATGTTAAGGAACACCACCAAAATAAACATTAAAAAAAGAGTTAATGACATTATTTTCAAAGGTTCTGAAAGTAAGATATAGTTCTGAATACAGATATTGTGAAATAAATGGAAAGATGGTGCTATAGGTGGCAGTAAATCATTATAATCTCAAATTTTGCCTGTGTAGAGTACATTGTAGAAAATAGATGTCTCAGCTAAAAAACAGAATAACCCATGTGGTCATTTGAAGGTAGAATTAAATAAAAATTAATAATGACTGCTTATAGTTTTGCAAGAATAATATTTTCTCATGGTAGTGATCCATTAATATTGCAAGAAATTACAGTTTAGACAGATTAGCCGAAGAATGTAATTATTTATAAGTGTCTACAAACTTGAAGTAAGGTTGATATGCGCAGTGGAGACATATCTTCGAGTCTTCTGTTTCAAATTGCAGCAGAGAAGTGCATTTAATGCAGTGCTACTGCAATATATTTTCAGTGTAATACAAGGACTAATTGCTGTACTATACTAAAATATTTTGTTGATCAGTGTACTCCAGAAACAAGAATTTATGAGAAAGCTAACCTTGGTGTGTGTCAAATTGCTTGAATCAAAGATGGTATGTCACCATGGGAGAAAGACAGAGAGAGACAGAGACGGCGAGAGAAACAGAAAGAGAGGGAGAGAGATGTGTCTTTGGAAGTGCCTAAAGGTTTGGAAATCTTTCCTCAAATAAGAAAACAATCAAGAAATGGAGAACAGAAGCACATTGGTTTTAATTTAATTGCTTTTCAGTTTAGTTGATTGCAATCAATACAAATTTACTTAATGGACAGTAATTTATATAGCCAAAGTACTTATAGTGCTTGGCTGAGGCAATGAAGAAACACTTCACTCTATAATCTTCCCATGATGCACCTGTGTCAGTTACCAGGAAGTATTGCTTGCCGGGTACAGTGCATCTGTCATTTGCATAAAAATCCTGAACGAAATTGAAGCAACATTAGCTGCACTGAAAAAAATGCTAAGCCAATTTCTCTCTTGAAAGATTTATAAGCACTAAAGTGAGCTTCAATTTGAATTGTCAAAGGGAAATTGTATGTGCATTAACAAGTAAGTAAAATCTATCATATATGTATTTAATTATGCACTAGGTTTTGATTTGCCACAGTAAAGCAGTATAAAGTATGGTTTCTTAAACTGCTCAGATGATAAGAAACATTTTTGTGAATTATATAGTTCACTGCTCCTCTTACTGTTATGATTTTATGATAATACAATTAGCCTTTTTTAAAGGTATTATATATTTTTCTGACAGCCATAGCAAACAGCTTCCAGTTCCCTAAATGTTTTATTATCTTAAGCAGCACAATACAAGAAAACAATACTGGTTAAGAATCAGAAGGTTTCAGAAATGTGTTTCACCGAGCCTCTCCATCAGTAATTGAGATGCATTTACTCAGCTGCATTTGCTGAATACTACGAATAATTAGAGACAGAGCAGAGCAAGATGGACCACAGCCAGAAGTTAGACAAAGAAAACCACTTGCATTTAAAACTAAGTGGTGAATTTGAAGGCACACTGGAATGAAGTATTAGGCATCAACGCCTTACACAAGCAGTTAAATGGATGGCTAAAATGAGATTTCTCTGTAATGATTCCTGAGAGAGAACTGAATAGTTTGCTAAGGGAATATGTATTTTCCACCATGTTTGATTTATTCACTTTCATAAACTTTTTTTTATTCTTACTTATTTAATATATTGTTTGTTTATTTTTTTTCTATAATGATTTCCTCCGCAGTGTTTTGTATGAGCATGTTATGCATATTTTTCACTGTCTAAAAATTAGTGTTCTGTTTTTTGGTTGCTGTATGATACTAAACAGTACTGACAAATGGATGAATTCAGTTATATTTTCCTTTTATGGAGAAAGGGGTGTCTATAAATAATAAGCTTTCTGTTTCAACCCCCAAAGCATTTTTGCCAAGAACGACGTGTTTTACATTTCAAACCTTCCCACACATGATCTGAATAGCAGGCAGAAGCCAGTATCTCAGTAACTGCCAGAGCAGTGTTTGTTGTGACTGCCCCCTGAGCAGTGGCTTGAACAGCACAAGTTAGTGCATTGATCAACCAGTTTCAGCTCAAACAATGAAACATGCCAGCTTAGGCAAAAGTTACAGCAGAACACTGATTGGATTGGCATAAAGAACGTCAGCTGGATATATCCTGAATAAAATATTTAAGACATAACAATCAATATATGGACTTCTTTGCTCTCCTTGCTAATAAAGGATCTTCTGTCTTTTGTATGGCTCATAAATAACAGGGCCGCCCATCAACAAACATATTGCAAAATGCAGTTTTAAAACAAGCATTTCACACTTCTGTTTCTAAAGTGCCCTTTAATACCGAAAATGTGCCACATTTTGTGAAAGTGTAGAAGGGGGAGGACAACTGACAAGTGTCATAGTTGTGAGGTTCCTTCAATAAATGCATTAGCTATCTTTTGAGAGTAACAATAAAGAAGTGCAGCAAAAATTCTGAGGCTATTTTTCAGATTAAATGTGTAATTATAGCTGTAGTGGTTTTCTCAATAGTTAAAACTAAGAATCTAGGAATGCTGCAGTGCTGCATTGGATGCTACATCCAGCAGGTTTTGCAGTTAATAAGATGACAGGCAGTGAAAGCATAAATGTCTGCAAAAGTATCTACTTTTTGGTGGGGAGGGGGATATCGGCTTCCTGGGTACCATTCTTCCATCCACATGTATTCATGGTAGTGCTCCGTTGCATCAACTAAGGAGGATTTTACTGCTTTACATGTATAACACAAATGTAAGAGCTCCTACAAGGACATTTAAGTTAGACATGTTTGCTTTTTATATGTTGCCAAAGTAGGTGCTCCTAGGACTATAATACGAGATATTAGAAAACTATAACACCGAGCGTAACATAGCTCTCATTAATTCATGAAAAGTTGTCATGAGCACAGCAGAAACAAATAACATTATGCAACTATTAATGTCTGCTGTAATTTTTGTACAAAATGGAAGCTGTTGCTAGGACATATTGTCCATGTCTGTAGAAAAAAAAAATATATATATATATATATATATACAAATATACCTTTCAAGCATACAGAATTCCTCAGTTTTTTCTGGTTTTGAGGTCAAAATAATGGGGTGCCACAAATTCCCAAGTGGCCTAGTTAATTTCTAAATTTTCAGACTTTTTTTTTTCCAAAAATTTTTTTTTTGGGGGGGGGGTGAATTTTTGCTGATGTCATCATGTGCAGGGGTGCATGTGATGATGTCAGCTTCATGAGCAGACTGCCAACCTGTCAAGATTCGGCTGAGGGCTCGAGGGGGTGTGTACTACTATCTATGTTTATTTGTACTGCAACGTGACTGAGTCCAGTAGCACAGTTGGGGGGTGAGAGGGGCAGAACTTTTGGAACTATACAAAATAAAACTTTCAATTAATAATAATAATAATAATAATAATAATAATAATAATCATAATAATAATAATAATAAGAAGAAGAACAACAACAATAATAATACAAAAAAAAATAATGACAGCATCATTTTGTTCTTCCAGTCCTGGTCGCATCTGTGCTTTTCCTGTCCACCCACAGAAGAGATTACTGTCATTGCTGCTTATACTACATTTGTAGAGATTGTAGATTGCTGCTGCTGTTTTGCAAGTAAGTTTGCTGGTTTCCATTTGCAAAGTGAGGTTCCATTTTTAAGGCAATTACAATGGCAGGAGAGTTTGATTCCATTTGCAAGGCAATTACAATGGCAGATGTGTGTGTAAAATGCCCCTGTTAGGGTAACTCAGGCTCAAACTGTGTACCTTTGGTACAAGGAGCAAGAGCCTGAATTCTCTACCCATGCCACCACATAATTCAAGGAGCAGATGATTCTATACCTCTCAACTGTCCAGATTGTCATAGAATGTTTGGCTCATACTTTTGGTCTGTTCCTGTTAAAATTTGTGTTTTTTCTGGCAAATCATTGAGAACTGAATTCACTAAATAATGATAGTCATTTGAGTTTCAGTCTTCCTATCTTTCAGAAAATGCATGGTAGCACAAAATATTTTATCCTAGCAACTTTCTAAGATTATATAACCAATGTTTAGAAGGTGTCCCTGGTTTTGGGCCTTTGCCCCCCCCCACAATAAATTTTGGATTTTTCCAGATTTCATGTGCTGCATAGTTCTTCAGGGGGGGGAGAAGTTTAGTGCTGCTTATGCCACAACTGTTTGTGTTGTTAGTAGCACAACAGGTAGTATGCTTGCTTTTGATGCAGAAGGCTGTGGGTTCTACTCTCACAGTATGTAGATGGATTACTGTGTTGTACTTTTAAAGGAGGTGGATGCTGCAGTCCTGAGAATGTCCTCATAGACAAAGATACCTAGTAACTATGAAGCTGTTATCAGTTTGCCATCAATTCCCTATTGTAATATTACTAGCTTATCATTTTTTTTTTAATGTAACATAGGCAATTTATTCTTCAAGGGAAACAGGTACTTTCGTTGTAGATGATCATTTTTACATCCAAAGGCAATGTTAGTTCAGGAGCCTAAATGTGTTTTAAATGTAATGTTTTGTACGAATAGTCCTGCAATAGATTGCTTAAATATTTTCCATAGAAATATTGTTTCATAATGATGATCTTTGTAGAAATTGTATTGAATGTATTCCTAGTGTTAGCTAAATCCATATATTATTACAGTTATTTAAATTCAATTAATCGCTACACTTCTCTGCTTTGAAAGAACTGATTGCATTTGTCAAAAAGCGCTCAGTCTATCTGTCCGCTGATTTCCTCTGTTTAAATCCAGCTCATTTATCTTCTGGATGTAGAAGGCTGAAGCAGTTAATTTTACTTTTATAAAAGAAAACTGTATTTTAGTTTTATAGTTTGCACAAGTTCAAAGTTTGATACAAGTTCAAATATTAATTTAAATAAAAAGCTATTGTTCTGTTTATTTTTTTGTGTAATATTTTGTCTGTTCTTCAATTTGTGTTTAAAAGTTGATATCCCACAATTCCACCAGAGTGGAGGGGGTTACATATTTATGTATGTCTCACAGAAACAGATAACTGGTGCCAGAGCCATGGCCTAAAGTTAAATGCCAAAAAATGCATAGTCATACCCTTCGGGAAAAACAAGGTTACCCCTAGCTACCAAATAGGTGGCAATCCACTGAGCACAGAAGAAGTTATCAGGGACCTGGGGACCCAGGTTGATAGTAGTCTGTCATTCGACACCCATGTAGCTAAAGTAGTTAGGAAGACCTTCTACATTGCCCACCTTATCATGAAGGGATTCTCATCTAGATCAAGGGAGGTCATAGTCTCCCTATACTCATCACTCATCAGACCAATGATTGAGTACAATGCCCCATTCGGAATGTATCTGACCTGACACTTGCAGCAGCTGGAGAGGCCACAAAAGTTCCTCACCAAAAGGATAAAGGGTCTCAAACATCTGTCCTATGCTGCCCGACTGAAAGAACTCCAGCTCTATTCAGTCGCTTACCGCTTGCTCAGAGGTGACCTTTGCCTAACATACAAGGCCATGTCAAACCCAGATTTGATGAATATGCTTCACCTCAAAAAATCTAGATCCATCAGAGCCACAAGGGCAAGAGACTTAAACCTCGACACGGCTATTAATAGGACGTGCTGGAGGGATAGATTCATCACCCAAAGACTCCCTATGCTGTGGAATAAAATCCCGGTATATGTGAGGCAGACCACCTCGCTGGCCTTGTTCAAGAGAAATCTTGACCAATGGATGGGAGATCGCAGATATACCCCAGGGATTACCTCAGTGTCACTGCTCGACAGAGGCACAGCAAAATAATGTGTATAGTTCCCCATACTAAAGGGGTGGCGTAAGCCACAAAACTATGGGCTAGGCTTGTAAATGCCCTCGGGCAGATAGCCTAGTATGAACCTATGAACCTATGAACCTATGTATATTTTATGTTATCAGCATATGCATTTACACCTATTTTGTCATGTGCTTTTGTCCAGATTTTTTATGATTTTAGGTTGAGAGGTATGTATACAAATCACCGCATTATTGGAAAAACTGTGCAGACATACATAAACATTTGGTATGAGTTTCTATTGTGTGTTGGTACAGTTGTGAAAGTTTGTAGCTCTTATGCTAATCAGATGCTGCTAAGATGCACAGTGAATTATTTTTAAAAAACTGAAAAGCAGACACCACTTTGTGTGTTACACATGGTTTAAGTAGCACAGCATTCAATCATTTTCATGTCTTGCCTGAGTCCATATGTTCAGAAATATAACAATAACATTCAATATTGACATAGGTACAAGTCATGTACAAGCAACTGTAAAACTGAAAAGAAAAATACAATAACAATAGGCATAGGTATATGTATAAATTATGCAACTATATCAAAGTGCTGCTAAAGTTAGTAAGACACTCAAAATGTAATAATGGAGGTTATTAGAAAATCTAAAGAAGACACATTAACAAATAAGAAGAATTAAATGAGTGCTCAGTTATTATTAAATATCAAAGTAAGTAAAAAGGCAGAAAGCTGTAGAGAAGAAGCTAAAAAGAACAGAGTGGGGAATTAGAATGAAAAGCTATATGTCAACGAAGAATTGAGATCTCGGAAGAGATATGTTAAAGAGTTAGAGAGAAGTTCAGAGAAGCAAGGTATGAAGGGTGGGGCAATCTTTTGTCAAAGATGGACTTAAAAAGTCAAACAGATTATGTATAATATTTGAAAGGGACATTGGATATATAAGAGGAAGAAAAAATTCAAATTTTCAATACAAATATGCAGTGTACACAACAGTATTTATTGTACAGTGATGTGGTAACAGTAAAAGAGAAATGTACTTAATTAACTTAAAGTGAATCAGTTACATTTAGCATCTATATGTAAGTATGCATTGAATTTTGACTGTAATGTTTGATAGCTAGTTAAGCTTTTTAGAGCTGAGGAAGGGATTTGCTGATTGCATGGCACGGGGAAGTGAATGAGTGGGAGAGTAGCAGTGCTTTCTCAGTATGGTCGAGAGATATTTGGTTATGTTTGGAATTAATGATATTTTATGGTGAAGAACTTAGAAGTACATATTATAAAAAAATTTCACAGACTTTTTGGATGTCACATACAGAAATAAAACAGGCACCAGAAGATATAGCTTTGCATTTTTTAATGTGTGTGTGTGTGTGTGTGTGTGTGTGTGTGTGTGTGTGTGTGTGTGTGTGTGTGCGCGCGGGCGCATGCATCTGCATGTATATCGTAAGTTTACATTAATGCATTAAATACAGAGAATTTTTACAAATTAAAGACCATTTATCAAAGTCGTTTTTTTTCTGCCGCCAATTATATCAAGCGACAGATGCGACCAGTGTGTCTTCTGAATAGCTTTTGTATGGAAATATATTGAAATAGATTTTGATTTCATTGTCTGTTTATATGGAATCAAAACTGTTGTGAGATATTATATCAACTGTAAATATGCAGATGATATCTGCCTGATGGCTGAAAGACAAGAATGATGGAAGGACCTGTTTATGAAGGTCAAAGCAGAAAACATAGAAGCTTGCATATTCAATGTTAAAATAAAATGAAATGACATAATGTAGCCGCACGAATTTTTTACTGACATATGAGGAAGAAATGGAGGCAACAACAGATTTTATTCTCACTGGTTCAAACATTTCTGCAGAAGGTGAATTCAGCCATGAAACTAAAAGACGCTTATTGAAGTACCATTTTTGCTTTTGGTGAAGTCTCCCTTTTCTTCGTCCATTACCTGCCACACCATCTGGGAACTCACTCATTTTTTTTTTTTTTTTTTTGTGGAAAATAAATATATAGCAGAGGGGTGAGAAGAAAATATATCTGACATCTATCTCATTAACAAAATTAATTTCAATGTTACTTTCCAGTAAATATGCTCAGTCTAAAATGTATAGACACATTGCTACATCAATTTGTCACACTCCGAAGACTATGAAAATAAATGAGATGATACTTCAAAGTTCAGCTCATATCCAAGGTTTATCAAAAGAAAATCACTTTTGATTCTTCCTTGCAGAGCATTTAAATTTTGACAAAAAAAAAAACAGCATGCTACTAATAACATATTGATGGAATGGTATCAAAAGATACATTGGCACTCTGCAGAGACTCTGAATATAATCCATTATGTCAGAGTATTATCAATGAAATTCAGTGGAGAGACAAGTAAACTGTGACATGGTCTTTCAAAATAATGTAGACACAAAATGGATCCTGAGGAAAAAATATTAGTTGCAAAATAAGATCACAGCCATATTGTAGACTCATTTGGTAACTGCGTGACATAACATATTATAGAATGATACCAGCAAGTTTTCATGACACAAGTTTAGGATTTGTTCACATAGAATATCAAGCTACATTTTTTTGCTTGAGCTTATCCATTAAGTAATCAAGGGATTTCTAACGTTTCAAATGGTTAGACAGTATGGCTTAGGAAAAAAGAGATCTACCCATAATCTCTGCATTACCTTCAGAATTGTGGGCAGTGGACATGCTAGATAAATAGTCTTTTTTGTGATCCTAGAGGTGAATGACAATGCTGTTGTCATCACCAAGCTAAAATGTCTGAGGTAGACATTGCAAAATGTCAACACCTCTCAAGTAACCTAGCTTGCCAGTTACAGATGATGCAGAACTGTGAAAGTCTCTCTCATCCAGTGCAGTATATCCACTGCATGCAATAAGGCAGCGTATATGTTTACGCTCTTAACTACTTTGAATAATGTGTAATAGAGTAAGCAAAGGTAAAAAAAAACAGTATTCCTACTAGTTAGTGCCCTCACAGACAATTGAAGGTAAAACTGATCTCAAACTACAGAAAACAGATGTTTTTTCAATCTTGTATAACAGCTTGTCCTTAGCAGTTTCATTATCAGGGCAGTCAGCACTGAAATTATTTTTTATTTCACTATAATGCTGCTTGGTAAACATAAAAAGACCTTGGCATAAATACAGTTCAGTCACTGCTTTTGCAGGCTTTACTCATATGAAACATGTTGATGTTTGGTCAACAATATCGACAGACATGAAAAAAAATAGCTCTGATTATAATTCAAGTTCAAGTAGTGTCCCCAAATTCCTTAGGACACAGTAAAGGTTGATAGGAAATAAGCATGTTTTGCTGGAAATAGTATCCCATGGGAAAGATAAGCATTCTTAGGGGGCATACAGCCTGCCATGTGCTTTTCTAAAATAGAAATGGAACCTAGTGTGAACCATAAACTTCCTAGAAAGGGCAGGTCCAGCAATGACTGTCAACTGCCTGCGTGTTGAACTGATATGCCCTCATTTGTGTCTAGTCTACACTGTACCCTGAAACATTTCTTGAGTTAGAAACCTTGAAAACCAGGTATTCCTAGGATAATGGCAAAAAATCACTTGACCATCATATCTACTAGCTCTACAAGGGACAAGTAGGGATGAAGGAATGAGCAACTCATTGGGGTTGTTGGACTGGTGGGAAAATTGGGTAAAAGGTTCCCAGTAGCATTATTTTTCTTATTATAATCTTCTGTTTCCTTGTTCTTTTTCTTGTTGACTGTTTATTAAAAGAAATCTTGTGGGCATATTCAGGGATTGCATGCTCATTGATTATGCTTAACTATTAGAGATAGTTTATTTTCCATCCAAAATTATTCTGAAATGAAGAACACATTAATAGACTAGTACTAGGCTACCTGTCCTTGTGAGCCATTCTAAGCCTAGCCAATTATCCTTTATAAGACTCAAACCCTGTACTTTGGGCTTGTAAGGCAAATACCTTAATCATTAGGCCACCCTGCCAACCCTAAATCAGCCAACTTCTTTTTTCATCTTATTCTAATCTGCTATGTATCCATAAGTTACACTTGTTATTGAAAAAAGATTTTTTTCCACCCAGATTATTCCGCATACAAGAATGAATCTAAGCTACTTTATCTTATATTAATCTGCTACTAGTGCATCTGTTTTCTCCAGAGTAAGTATTGTTTTATATCATCTTCAAGCAGCTGGATGACATTTTACCAGCTTTATGGTCAACATGTTATTTGCCTGTTTACATTCTATGTCATTTTTAGTTGCTTGCTTATATCTTGTAACCTGTCTTTTTCCACAAAAAACAGACTGTTGTCTGTATGTCTCTATTATCAAACCAACAAGACATTAGGCAAAAGAAACAGAGAAGGGGAGTTTTAAATTAATTTCACCTAAAAGCAAATGTAAGAAAGAAATAGTTTTAGAAGCCCTTTGTTATCTGATTAATGCTACCAGAAGACCAGTAAAGTGACCCTTCTACCCTCATTAGTATAACCCGTCATTTCACATTAAACCAGGAAATCATTGACATTAAACCACTTATTAAAAACACATTGCAGATTTGCACAAAAGGAAAGAAAAGGCATATCGATGAGATGTGTAAAGCCACTTAATCAGGTCCTTTACATAACAAAATGTTTGTGATCCTTTCAAGCTGAATTATATCCAGAGACAGTTTTGCATGTGTACTCAAAATCACTTTGGACAGTGTGCTTTGGTAAGCGAGCAGCTGTGTTAAACAAGTAGTGACATGACAAAGGGAACGCTGTAACATGACTTACAGGCTAAATGGTAATCGAAGTGCATTTCACATTTGAATTTATTCAGCTGAGTGAAGTGCCTGCAAAAAAGTAATACAAATTCAATTGGTGAAAGGTCCATTAAGTAGCATATAAATTGTTGTTGGAATATCACAGTTTGGCACAGAGAGAAAAGGCATATGATGAGACTAGAAAAGCAGTTTACATAATTACAAAAACAACAGTAGCAAAAAGCAATCTCCTGACTTTCCCCACATCTTATGTATGAGGCTGGCATGGAAACATCCTTGAATATGTCAAACCACAACACTGCAAAGAAAGGAGTGACAGGAGATGTCAACGCTATAACCCACGGGGCTGGTACTGCTTTGAAAAATCTGTTTACATTTTTCCACACGTTCACAGTTTATTATTTCCCATCATCAAATGGTTTATTTCAGTGTGTTCCATACAGCATTGGGGAAAATTTACATACAGTGATGAAATGTAAAGTAGTTTACATTAGATATGCTGGTTTATTCAAAATGGAAATGCTATGCTCCAAACTAAAAATTTATACATGAACTCCACAATCAAAACTATACCAATATATTGGAAATAAGGAATATATATTTCTTCATTACAAACAATGACATGTAGAATCTTATCTCAGTAAAGACATACCCACGCAGCAGCTTGAATGCCTTGCATGCGCTATTGTTTTTCTATGGACTGCACTCCTCTTACTTTCTCCGTGTTGGCCAAGGCTGGTCATATGAAATTCTTTCATCTTTAACCATTCTACACTGAGAAAGTCCTAGTCTACATCAGAACAAGTCTGCACTGTTCTCATCCACTGAGATGCTGCTGTTATCATAGAATTCTTACAAGACATTCATCTTGGTGCATTCTATTACAAACAGATCTGGTAGGGTAGGGGCAAATATAACACGACATAACTCAAAGAAAATATCACCATACACTCAATAAGGCTATTCAAAATATAATTTTAGCTATTGATATTGCTGATATTTTTTTTAATTTTTTATCTTTTTTACTGTTTAATGTCAGTGAGTGATGAAATGAACCTGTAAGAGTATATATCTATATATATATATATATATATATATATATATATATATATATATATATATATATATATACATATATATATATATTTTATATATATATATATATATATATATATATATATATATATATGTGTGTGTGTGTACACACACACACACACACACACACAACCACACATACACACACACACACTCACATATTGGCATGTGTATAATGTCGGATCCCTGATTTTATTATGATAGACGTTTGATTGAAAGTTAACTATGTTGATGTAAAAATGCTGAATGGTAGTGTTTCTGAGTATGAATGTGTTTGTGTGTGGAGACTGCATATGGTTTCATATCGAGTGTGTAAATGTTGTCTACTCTAACTCTGAGTGAGTGAAGCTATGTTTCTGTGCCATTAGAATAAGGATGCTGAAATGAGCAGGGTGAGGGTGTTTTTCTTGTTTAATGCTGAAAGATTTGTATATTCCAAAACTTTTGGAATTAGAGGTTGGAGTGAGTGTGTGTGTGTGTGTGTGTGTGTGTGTGTGTGTGTGTGTGTGTGTGTGTGTGTGTGTGTGTGTGTGTGTTTTCCCAAACCTAAGAGATGGTGTTGGGCTTATGTCCATATCCTAGGGTCATATTGCAGGAGTTCAAGATTGTTAAGGACTTGTCCCTTCTACCATCTTTTTCTATCTTGCCACAATTTCAGTAGGATAAAGAGCAGGGCATGTACACAAATATATTCCTATGAAGTAAGATTATTAATTTATTTCTTTATTTTATTTCATGACTTTGCATCACCATCTGTTACACTGGAGAAACCTATTGAAAACCTTTATAAATTAAAATACAGGATAACTATTCTTTAACCCAATTCAACAATGTAAAAAGCTAGAGGTCTACCATGCTGACAAATGAAGGTGAGTGAAATGAGGAACATATCACTTTTTAAGATAGCAAAGACATTAACATATTTGACATTCTTCATCTGCCTACATCTTAGCAGCTGGTTGTGAACACAATGCATTCTGTACCATTTGTATTTTATATACAGTCAGAGTATGGTGCTTTGATAGAGGAAAGAAATGTGACAGTTTCCTGTATTTGTTGTGAAAAAGACACCTTTCATATACCAGTAGAGATAAACTATTAACAGTTTGTTGTATTTATCTTTGTTATTCTTTTTAATTATTTTAAAAGGTTAATCAAGCAGTGATAAATGTTCCTTTCAGGAGAGATCTGAATCAACTTTACGGCATGCTTTTTGAAGGCTGGAGTTAAATTAAGCTCCTATGTAAACACAAAAAAACATACAGGTCCCACTAGCATTGCAGACACACACACATACAAACAAGAGCACGTGGGCGTGTGCACACTCAAATACTCCCTCACATGTGCACATACGCATATATTCTTAATAACTGAATGTTCATACCATAAATCAGAAAATAGAGGTTATAAAATGAAGCAAAATGTTAAGCCACCACCCTTCCCATTTGTTACACTTATACATACTTGTCTGGATTTTCATGGAATGTCTAGATTTTTGTGTCATATTTTTAGCCCATTCCTCATAAAGTTTTTGGTTTTCTGGGAAATCATTGAGACTTGAAATCACTTGATGTATCACTAAATAATTACATACATTTGAATTTCAGACTTCATATCATTGAATAAAGACATTTGAACACAAAACCTGCTACTCTATCAAGTTTTTAAGAGCAGTATTTAAAATCTGTTCCTGATTTGGGACTTTGTTCTGCCATTATTTTTGGCTTTATCCAGATTTCTTGGGCTTAAACGTTGAGTGATATAAACCTGTACTTTTATGGCATTGCAGATTGTGCTCTGCCAGTATCTGCCTCGTTATCGGCATAAATTTAAAAAACAAATGTTGTTTCTCAGGCAAAGATCTCTATAATTACTTCTATACCAATAAAAAGAGTAGTCACACACTTAATGTAACAGAAATGTCATTAAAATGCATGGTAGTGACAGGTACCCAGTATGTTCTGGGAAACAAAATGGTCCCAATTTAAAAATGTGTATTTATGAAGCTATAATGCTAGAATACATTCTAAAATGTTACTTGAGACTCCTATGACAAGTTGTGGTTTGGAGCAAGAGACTACAATATAGAGTTCACATCAAGGTAACATTGCAGGAATCAACCTGTTACGGAATGCCAGAATAATTAGCCCAAGACAGGTATATGCTAGTTAGGAGTGTCAGAAGAGTGGAATGAAAGCATTGTCTTCTCAAAGATGTGAAGTCTCAGCAATATGTATGTATTTCCAGAGCTGAGTTACAAACAGAATGCTCAGTAATTCTGCAATGCAGTGTGTGACTCACTTGAAGCCATTCAGTTGAAGAATGATGACTGGAAGGACATTCACATTCACTTTGCTGTAGTCTCAGCATTGCTAACACTCATCACCAGCAGCAATCAGAAACAAATGGTAAACTCTTAGAGATTGCTTGGGAAAATCTATTCAACAGAATGGGCTAGAGCAAGATAATTTTGTTTTTGCTTTATAAATATACATATCTTTCTGTTTCAGTGCCTTGTGAATAAAGTAATCAATGCAGATGATTTCATATTCAGCTAAGCATTTGCAACTGCATGAAAAGGAATCATAGCAAAATATAAAACGTAGGAGAGGAAGATAAACATTTGTATGCATCTGCATTCTTGCATGTGTGTATGAATAAACAAGAGAAAAAGAGACAAGCAGGCACATACACGCACTTTGCAGATAAGCATCTGCATATTTGCAAAACTGACTGATGTTTCAGTGTGTGTGTGTATATGTCTGTGTGAGTGTGTGATTGTGTTTATGTGAGTGTGTGAGTGTGTATCTGTGTGTGTTTGTGTCTGTGGCAATGTGAGTGTGTGTGTGTGTGTGTGTGTGTGTGTGTGTGTGTGTGTGTGTGTGTGTGTGTGTGTGTGTGTGTGTGTGTGTGCATGTGTGTGTGCGTGTGTGTGCGTGTGTGTGCGTGTGTGTGTGTGTGATTGTACAGATGTGTGTTTGAATGTACCTCAGTGGGGCTACGAGAGAGGTAGTGCATGTGTGATTATACAGGTGTGTTTTCATGTGCCTCTGTGTACATATGAGCACGTGTGTGTGTGTGTGTGTGTGTGTGTGTGTGTGTGTGTGTGTGTGTGTGATTTAACTCCTTGTTTGCAGTAACTGTTTTATGTTACTATAGGACTGATTTTACTTCCTGTCTTTTACTTCTTGCATCTTTCTACACTGTTTCATTTTACCTTGTATTAGGAAGTTATTTTTTTACCTTTTTGAATGCCTTTCATGGTTCCTGGACAGATAATGTCATTACCTTTGAACATTTAGTGTCCTTATTACTGTGAATTTTGCTTAATTTGTATTGTTCCATTTATTTTAATTATTATTATTATTATTGTGTAGACATCATAATATGTTTTAGTTGGGGGTATGTGAATCTGATATTTGGTGATGAGTTTGTTGATTTACTTGTGTTTATTATTATTATTTCTGTAAAGAAAATAGCGTATAATCCATGGGGTATACACTCTGTTGTAAAAATAATAAAAGTAAATACGTAAGAAATAACAATATCACAACCTTTTTTTGCCTGGTCACTCCGTTGTGATATTGTTAGTTATTACATATTATTATTTCTGTGTTTGATAGTTTTTTCACTGCTGAATCAATTTTTAAGGTGACGGCAGTCTTCTGGAACAGATTTGATGAACTAATATTTAACTATCTGACAAATCTGTTTTAAATGGGCATGAACAGCTTCCTCTGATACTGTCTGTATACAGAAAAAAATGGCAACATGTGACCTGCTGTGTTTAGAACTCAACCACTTACAAAAAAAGTTGTAGTTAATAAAAACTAGAGTTCCTTCTATGCAGCTATTTGAGAATTTTTTTTCTTGAGGGGCTGTAGTGACACAAAAAGGAAAATGTATATATATTACTGATTTTTTTCTCTAGTAGCCTTGTGGAAATTAATGGCCTGGAATAATACTTAAAATAAGAAGTAGCCGAGACTTGCAATGTAAGTAGTCTTTCAAATGGGAAGTGTTTTAACATGTAATAGGCATGCCAAAATGACAACAAACTGTGCTAATCAAAACAATGTGAAACAAATGACACAAAATTCAAGTGGTGATGGAAAAGTCTTAGATATCATATTGAAAATTCTCCTTTCTTTCTTTTCCCTGCCTGTGGTTTTAATTATTAGTATAGGCTGAGATATTATTATCTGTAATATAACAATAAAATTACACTCAAGAATAAATACATCATTGTTTCCAGAATTTATCAGTGTAAATGATTATATAATAAAAATATTCTTATGAAAGCAGAATGGGACAATCTCCTCATTGACCCAAGTAATCTAATCAAGATATTTATTAACGAGTTTTGGTATATTTATGTCTGCATTCAAGAAAATCCACAGGTACAGTTTACTCTTATTTCTTAGAATCACAAAATAAATCACACAAACACTAAAAAAAGATAAATTAAAAGATCTATTACTTAGTTTCATAGGTAAACTAGGCTATCTTCCCTTGCAGGCCATTTTAAGCCTGGCCAGTCTCCCTTTTGTTGCTTGAATTAACCTATCCTGTTTGTTGTTAGACTGTCTTTGCCCATCCCATCCCATGGTTGATACTTCAAAATTAACTTATTGACAAAATAACTTGGATTGTCTCATAAATAATTTCGGGGGGGCCCATGAGAGAGATAAAGTATTTAGGTGCTGCCTCTGTGAATTAGGAGGGGGAGGTCTGTGTCACTGGCACAATAGGTGGTATTCTCACTTTTGATGCAGATGGCTGTGGCTCCTACTCCTGCACCATGTAGATTGATTGCTGACACTGTAGTGCAGCATAAAGGAGGTCTTGCACTGAATCTGCCCTCCTCCAGATTAGACATCACAGCAATACCCCATCAGCTTCTCTTGGTGGTAGCTCAGGTGGATGTAAAAGATCCCACTGCAACTATTGAAAAGAGTAGAGGAAGCTCCCAGGTGCCATAATCAGGTTTCCCCTTGTAGTATAAATACCACCATGGGTTTTCCCCCCAAAAAAGCTACTAGCCTAGTGGGACTTATCTAGTTAACAAAGGATAAATAAAGAAAATAAATTAGTGTAGAGGGGGGCCAGTTCTGTGTTAAAATTTCTGTTACTCATCCACAGATCCAAATTATGTTTGAATATGAACAAGACTGAGTATTGTTTTTTGGGGATGGATAGTCTGTCCCAAAGTAGTGATATTCTGTGAGATATACCTTTCCCCCCAAAGCAATATCTTGTTGTTGCAGAGGAAGTTATTGTATTTCAAATGATATTTGATGTGCTGCTGTGCAGTAAATCCATCAGTACTGGGTAAGAGAATGCCTTGTATGCCAGATACTGGCCAACTCTTAGCAGTCTGTAGGATGCCAAGTATAGTGACAAGGCTTTGCGTTGTCTCATGTATGACATGTTGCTTAGGTGTAGTTTCCTTTTAGTAAGGTATCTCCCTAAGAATTGCAGATGTTGCATGAGTCTGGTTAGATACATGCCAAAAGGGGGCATTATATTCAATGAGAGGTGAGTAAAGGGGGACAATGACATCTGTACATCTAAATGCTCTCCTTTGATTTATAATCTGTGCAATATATAGGGACATTCTTCCAAAAACTAACACATTATTCGAAAGTTACCTTTCAAAATTGCCAAAAGAAAAAAGAAAACAACTAGATTAAAGTACAGAAGTTGCTCCCTTTTCTTCTCATTTGCTCAATATCCAATTATGAACTCAGTTGGTTTCAAGATTTGAACATAATAATAGGATAGATTTCAATTATATCTGAAAATTGAAAGGATAATCTGTGATCACATGTTATGAAATATCAAATGAAATCATCACTCAGCTTTAGCACCTACTGAACATTTCTGCTGAAAGAATTATGTGCGGAGTTCATGATAAACAAAGACATATTATACAATGCTGTACAAACAAGGGAAGGCAACCTTTATTCCATTGCAGTTATGGTAACTGCTGTCAAAATCAAAACTAACAACTCAAGGACAGGTAAAAGTAACTGGTGCTTTACAATATAAAATAAAGAAAACCTAATTAATCATTCATAATTCATTTTATAAAAAAATGTAAGCATGTGGGCATGTCCTTGACCTATTACAGTATGTTGTAGTGGCACAAATTCACAGTGGTGAAGGATGGCATCTTACGAGATCCAAATAACTTTTTATCCATCAGCCTAATCTATACCTTGTGTAAAAATGTGGAGAGTGACATATGGTAGCTTATGAAAAAAGCCACAGGGGCTCATTCTGTTGGAAATAGATGGGTTTGTTTTGGGGACAATGAGTATTGGAATGGTGTGACATTCTTTGAAGATGGACTACCAACTTCTGATGAATGACTGACAGTACATTTTCTTATTTTGACCTGGTTAAGGCATTCTGGCACACAGACAGTTACAATGAAATTAGAAGTGGGGAGCCCCCTCCTCTACAAGGAGGTCAGTCACAAGTGGAGTCCCTCAGAGATCAGTCCTTGGACCGCTTCTTTTTGGCATTTACTTCTCTAAGATTAAGGCCAATGTCATTGGTCTCTGGCTCACTATATTTGCAAATGATTGCAAATTAGGAGCTGTCATTGAATCCCACACTGACACAAATGTTCTCCAGGAGGGGCTGACACAGACATACAACTGGTGTCAGAGCCATGGACTAAAACTAAATGTCAAGAAATGCATAATAATATCCTTCGGGAAGTCATCCACCCCTGGTACCTATCGTATTGACAACACAGCCTTAGAGCTGACCCAGTAGTCAGGGACTTAGGGACACACATAGATAGTAATCAAGCCTTTGATCATCACGTGAATACAGTGGTAAGTAAATCATTCTGTGTAGCGGAACTTATAAATAAAGGTATGGCGTCTATGTCCAAGGAAGTCATTGCTCCACTGTGTTTGGCATTCATTAGCCCTGTCATTGAGTACAGTAGGTTCCTCACTAATAGACTACAGAGCTTAAATAAAATGTCCTATGCAGACTGCTTCAAGGCTCTCTCCCAGTATTCTGTCTCCTACAGGCTTTTGAGGGAGGAGATTTATGCCTGACATGAAAGGCATTGTCAGACCCCCACTCTGATGGACCACCTGCATGTCCACAAAACAAACAGCACAATAATTACCCATTCTAAAGACTTAAACCTTGCCTGTGATATAAATAAGACCTGCTGGAGAGACAAGTATGCATCCCAGAGATTACCCCATCACTGGAACAGACTCCCACCCATGTATAGCAGAGTTCCTCCCTAACCCAATTCAAGTGCAACTTGGATGGGGAGCAGGAAATTCATACCAGGTTTGGCATCTATGTCTCTAATGGACACAGGCAACCCAGGTCCTACCTTGCAAATGTATCATCTCCCAAGCTCCTGCTTACACTAATCAAGGGTGTCAGAACTTGTCAGAGATTTGGGATGCATGGCTAGGCTCAAAAATGGCCTGATGGTCATTAGCCTAGTAAACACCTATGAATCTATGAACCTAAATTAATGCACAAATGGAATAATCAGCCAGTTATACAAACAAATATCTATCAATACAATATTCAGTGTGTACATTTTTGTTCATGCAAGAGAAGAAAATAAGTTGGGCTTTTACTTATCCTAATGGGAGGAGTTACCTGTAGGGTACTGTAGGGTTCTGACCTGTGGTACTTCAGACTGTTTTATTTAGGAATAAAAGTGTGAAACAGGTTCTGAATAACTATATATATATATATATATATATATATATATATATATATATATATATATATTTTGATGATTGCAAATTGGGTAACATAATTACTTCAACAAAAGATGTTGAAGTTTTCCAAAATGTTCTACAGCAATATGCCTTTGGGCACTAGTAATTGTTAATGTCAATAAATAAAGCATTATGAGATGTGTCAGTAAGGTAAATTATAATTACAAACTAAAGAGTCACATCAAAAATAAATGGCACTTCCATTAAAGACCTAAGAATAATGATGGACAACAGTGACCAGGCAGCATGTGCCAGCTTCATCAAAGAATAGTTTTTGTAGCCTATATCATTTTAAAAGCCATGTCAAGTCATTTAAGAAATCAGGGTTGCACTTTATACCTCACAAGTATGAAGCATTAATGAATACAATTTAGTGATCAGTTGACCTCACATAATCTGCCTGAAGCAACTTAAATAGGTACAATAATCCCATAAAACAAAAAAACACACTGTTGGAAAATGTTAGTAGAAGTATGTCATTTTAGTGGTATTCCTATGGGAGAGAGAAGTCAGACACTGAAACCTAACATAAAAATCATTGTCCATATATCTACTTGATTTAATTCTGTGTCATTGAGGAGGTAGAATCTATCCACATATTCCAAGGGTATAAGGCACATTACCTTATCCAGGATGGGGCACATGTCCATATCAGGAAGCGTGTATGCACTCATTTACACTTAGCATGTACATCTGTTGCAATCTGATGGATTACCAGTTTTCCAAAACATGTCTTCTGGATGCAAAAGAAATCTAAAGCTCCTTGCTGACACATGAAGGCAGAGAAGAATCTGTTAAAGATGAAAATAGAGACCTACATGATGGATACATTACACGGTTCTTCCAAGATTATGGAGTAGGCTTCCCGTTACAATAAAAATAAGTAACTTTTCTTCAGGTATCCAACTGCACTTTTTACATACAAACAAATGAAATAAATAAGTAAATAAACAAAAAGTAATGTATACATATTTACACATGTAACTGGGTTGAAGTGGAATGAGGGGAGGGGGGGGGGTGATACACAACTGCTGACATCTTCAGATCCCAGAGGTAGATCATAACATTTTATGGACAGCATGCCATGATTAGGTAAGATATGATCTTATGAACTTAACTCTGAGTTACCTTCTCCACTGTAGTCATATGCACCATGGATTCCGTTGCCTTCTCCACAATCTGTTTTGCAAAAGGAGGTACGTCCTAGCTGTTGCAAAGCTCAGTAAGTTATAGTGTAGTGTTTATTTGTTGGTTGCTGGCTTTTCTGCCTGTAGAACCAAGCTAGGTGTACTCTGAAAGAAAGTATGATAATTTAATATGTCTGTGATAACATTCAAATTACTTAATGATGGGGCTAGCAAAACAGTTTTTTTTGGAGAAGGCTGTGCTGGATAAGATTAGTAGAAAAAATCAATAACTTGAAGTATTTCTGCTTTATTATCTTCTTCCTGGTTAGGGGTCACCACAGTGGATTACCTGTCTGCCCATGATTGGCAGTGGAGTTTTACAGTGTTGAGCTGCCAGCCCAGTGCCCAACC